>NC_061497.1:23593927-23803927 GCF_022539355.2 Hippoglossus stenolepis | reverse complement strand
TAAATATCCTAATTAACCGTCTTAGAAGATCACGAAGGTAAAAACATGTGATGGTTTATAGATATAGAATGAAATAGATTTAGACTTTCAGGCCGCCTGCAGAGTTTTGGGGCGTAACTAACGTGTTATTAGCTAATGGTTGTTTCATTTAAGTCTTTATTCTGTTTTCTTTCATCCTGGTTAATCTCGTCAAGATGGCGGCGCCCGTATCAGATGTTTTGGCTTCATTTTGGCACAATGGGGGAAGTGGAGACATGTCGTCCATCTTTATTCAAAACCATTTCCTTATACTGACATTATATTAACGTTACACTATTTATATCAGTGAGTGTGGGCTTAAGGCTTCATTTGAAAACACCGTCATCGTTTCCAAACTTCTCTGTTTCTGACCGTCCAGAAGAAAATGCAGCCGTGGCCTTTTCAAACTAAAACGGGACCTTTCAGGTGCATCTGTTGGTGCGTTTTCAAAATAAAAGGTAGTGGTGTGGATGAAGCCTTGAAACCAGAAGCATCTTTCTGTTGCAACAACTACGACACAGAAGAGAATCCTCAAATAAAGCCCATCAATTAATAAACTGCTAACACATCACGTGGTTTTCTTACTTCTCATAGGAAGAAAAGAACCAATCAGCCGGCAGCTCTCGGTCGATTGAGCCGTACTGCGCCAGTCAGATCAAAGCGTGTGAGATCAAGGGAAAGCGTCGCCGTGGTAAACTCTGCCTGTGATTTACATTCACGGAGCCTCCCAGCGACCGAACGCTGGTTCAGGTCTCCACAGTTAATCTGTCTGAATGAACCTTTGATCCCCTGAAAGCGACTCCCTGTGTTTCCATCAATAAACCAACTAACTGAATATTTCCGTGTGCTGATGAAACAGACTCGGCTGCAGGATCCTGCTCCGAGCCGAGGAGCCACAGACACGACGGTCCAAGGGCCTGCACCGAAGGTTTCTACTGACAGTCAGTGATTCTTCCTTTAAACGTTATTCACGTGACCTTAAACCTTTTTGATGCCTCATCGTGAATCACTGAGGCTCATTTATGCTCAACTTCTAATTTATTCATAAACGCATGAATGACTGGTTTGTACATTTTCCACATTTCCCCTCCGTGATCTCATGTGATGTGAAACTCCTCCCACCATATTCTTTCTGTCTGGAATTTGACTTTTTCAGTGAATTTCGTCCGACCGTCTTTATTAAGAGCTTAAAATTTATTTTTTATTTAAGCGTTTTCGCATAAAAGCTAATTTATGGCATTTTGTTTTAATTCAGTTGTTTGACGTTGTCGTAAGTCAAACTGTGTAATTTTAGAATTATTTATAAACTTGTTCGGCCGGTTTAACACATTGTGAATTTTAATCGTCTTGTAAAAAATATAATTAAATACATCACAGTTAAATAATGATGACATTAATCTGAATACAGATTTAATTCTATATGATTATGAGGAGTAGATACGAGCAGATTGTTGTATTTACAGCAGCAGCAGGTTTGTGTGTAAATATAAGAAATAAAACTTACAAACATGAAGCTTTTACTTCACAAACTGTTTCAGATTAATCATCTGAAGATTAGCGAGACTTTTTGAGTCCGAGCTGTATTTTATTTTCAGTTCATATTAAACTATATGTGTTTGTAATATTTCCTCTGAGCTTGTCTTCCTCTTTCCTCCCTCGTCCTCTCTCTGTTTGACTCTAACACGACCCCTGGTGGCAGGAAACCTACACCACAACATGACACCGACCCATGTTGTGTATTCGTGTTTGTGTGTTTTTCTGTTTTCGTGAGTGTGAAGTGCTTCATGAACGGGTGTTTGAAAAGTAAAAAGTTATATATAAAGTTTGTTATTATTATATTTCCCCAAAAATTTAAATAGTTATTTTCCAACTAAAGTTCAATGTCAAAGCTGCATGTCTATATATACATATATATATATAAGTTTTATTCAAAACAATAATCCCCTGCTTCCTATAGCAGGATTGATTTTTCATCTATTTCAGTCACAAACAGTCGAGTGAGAGAAACTTTTCTAAACTGTCAGAAAGTATCTTGGTTTTTTTAACATTCAGCGAGTGAATGTTTTTAGACACTGACATAAATTAAAATGAATGAAGTCGTGTGTCAATTCAGCTGAAACTCGAAACGAGAGCTTTTCGTCTCGGGCCGAACAATCAGGACGTTTGACAGCAGACACTTTCCAACAAAGACAAGAGAAAGAAGTGAGAGCTTTTTCTCTAGAGGAGACGAGGAGATGATTGACACGTGTCCTGTCGTCCCTGTGCAGCGTTTTCAGAGACGGACAGAAGAGATCTGTTCCGACAGAAGAGACGGGGACAACATGACAGGAAGGAGACAGAGAATCAGATGAAAGTGTCCGTCAAAGTAGAGAAGTGATGTTTTATGATGTTGTCAAATAAACATTTCCTGTAGTTAGTGTTTGTGAAGCAGCAGCAGCAGGTTGTCGGGTCCCGACTCGTTCAAACAGGAACATGTGGGAACATCCAGGCGAGGGGCGGAGCCTGTAGAGCAGCAGGGGCGGAGCCTGTAGAGCAGCAGGAGGCCGGACATGACGTATAAACTCTGCTGTGGAAAGATCAGTGTTGTTGTTTACAGCTCATCCACACCGCGTCGGCCCTCATCACCAAAAGATCTGGAACCTCCTCGTGTTTCCCAGTTGACGCTCGCCTTCTCCGTGTACGGCTCCTCTTCTTCATCCTGAGATCTTTGTGTTCTTCCAGTTTCACGTCCGTCACGTGTTAGAAACCTCGCCAACACGTCCACTCGCTCACTGGGAAGCTTCAGGACATTGTCCTGCTGTCTCCTCACATGGACTCACTCCACGGAAACGTTTTCACCCGTCAGCTGTTTTCTAATCTGACGTCGTTTTAAAAGGACTTGAGATGAGCAGTTGGTGAAAGTCCGAGAGCGACGAAGAGCTTTGACCCTGACGCTCTGTTTAACAGCTAATGTTTCCCATCCCGGGTCACACTACACACACACACACACACACACACACACACACACACACACACACACACACACACACACACACACACACACACACACACACACATGTGAGGTCTTCTGAAACATCACACTCGACTGACTCTGAAATCTGATCAGAGCTGCAGGGATCTCGATTGACAGAGAGTGTGTGTGTGTGTATCAGAAAATCACCGAAAGTGTGTGTTGTGTGTGTCAGTGTGTAAGAGAAGTGCAGTGAAGCGTGCAGTGTTAAGTCTTTGTGGCGCCTTTTTGTGCGTTTGTGTGTCCAAACGTGTGTCATTAGAGGATGTCTGTCAACAGATTGTGAGTTTGTTTGTGTGTGTTTGTTTAGTGTGTGTGTATGTGTGTGTACGTGTGTGTGTGTGTGTGTGTGTGTGTGTGTGTGTGTGTGTGTGTCGTGTGTGTGTGTGTGTGTGTGTGTGTGTGTGTGTGTGTGTGTGTGTGTGTGTGTGTGTGTGTGTGTGTGTAGTGCCACCTGGGAAGACATAACATTTGAGGAGAGTGAAGACATATTTGGTAAATAATGACACATTTGAAAATTAGGGACATAATTGCTGAATTATTTTTAGGAATTTCCGCACATTCTAGGAAAGTGGGGACGATTTATAAAAGTGAGGACATATTTGGAGAGTGATGAGAATTTTGGAAGATGAGATAAACGACCACATTGTCAACATTAAGTGAATGTTTGAGACGGAGCGAATCACTGTGTGTGTGTGTGTGTGTGTGTGTGTGTGTGTGTGTTAACAAGGTGTCTGACAGGAAGCTGGGAGCAGGTGTTGAAAACAGAATGAACTGAAGCTCATTTCGTTTTTACACCTGAGGCCTCTTCTTCTCTTCTTACACACAAACAATCAGAGGCTTTAAACACACACACACACACACACACACACACACACACACACACACACACACACACACACACACACACACACACACACACACACACACACACAGTAAAGGCCTTGTGACACCAGGAAGTGAGACCTGGTTGCTTCCTGCTGACGGGAGCAGACTTTCCTTCCTCTTCCCCCGGCTCCATCTTACATTACGTCTCCACACACTGTCGCCTTATCCGACCCTTCAAAGCTCCTAATCCTCCTCTTCCTCCCTCCTTCACTGTTTACTCCCCCTCTCTTCTCTCTTATCTCTTCCTCCCCCCCCCTCGTCTCCTCCCTCCCCAGCGACCCTGAGCGAGGGACCACCCGAGTGTCTTTTCCATCCCACCGCTCCACGTGATAAGGAGCCCAGGTGTCATGATGGATTTCAGTCGGGCTGGGGAACAGTTTGCTCCGGGGCCGCGGCGGCTGCGGATTGTGCTGGATAAGCAGGTCAGATGCGGTTGGCGTGCACGGAGAGAAAACAGCTGACAAGTCGCAATAAGGGGAGCAGAAGCTCGGCCGCCCAGAGATAAATGTGTCTCTTTCGCGGTGCAGGCGGAGGAGAATGAGCCATTTCCATGAGAAAAGCTCTGAGGAAGAAAGAGGAGAGTGGAGGAGGTGGCGACTAAATCAGAGTCACTTTATCCGACAAGTATGATGAATGTGCAGGAATATGCCTCGGAGGCACTGGTGCAGAGAGGTTGGCACCTCGCAGTGTTTCCCGGCTCATGCTCGAGAGGGAGAAGGAAACCTGGACGGCGGAGCAACAGACTGACTCACAGGTTTACAGCTGAGAGGAATCGAACAGGTGAACTGCAGGAGAGACGCAGGGGACCAGAGAAATGAGACGTCAGAACCGAGAGACTCACACACTGCTGAAAAAAATTAAACCAAATCGTCTCTGTTGCCCCCTAGTGGCCGGCTGCAGTATACATCACAAACCTCCTCCAGGAGAGTGGATGGGACGTGGACAAAATGTACATGAAGACTGAGACATTTGCTTTTTACAAAGACGACAAACAGCTTTAGCTTTAGAACCAAAAATACGTCCACAGTCCACGACTCTTCGGTTTTTATTCTTATCATTTTCCATTTTTCGCGGCAAAACAACGACCTTCACTGATCGGTCCAACTCAAAGACCGACTATAAAGTCCGCTCCCAAAAGGGAAGCCAAAGTATCCTGATCGCCCCCTGGTGGCTGGCTGCAGTATAGGTCATAAACCTCCTTCATGTTAGCAGATGGGACACGGACCAAATTTAAACAATCAAAGTAGACGTTAAATAAATGTTTGTCAAAGATGGTTTCTGTCATTTCAGGTCGTTCTTATCTCACTGATGTTTGTTCAAGTGTTTCTGATCAGATAATGAGCCCAACGTTTATATTATTTATATCATATATAGTTACTCGATCACTACATATAAACAGCGCTTGTTTTAGCTAAGGCCAGAGGTGGCGTCGTACACAAGTCAAACTTTACTCTGCTCGCTGTGGATCAACATCTGTCTCCTCACTTTCCCCTCAGACACAAAAACAACTGCAGGCGACAAACTGTCCACTCACATCTGAAATAATGTGAAGTTTATTTTCGGACTCTGAAACTGTTCCAGGCCGAGCGGCTGCCAACGAGCTCAGGTGTCAGGAAGCGAAAGAACCAATGACTCATCTCCTGTAACCTTCAGCCAGAATCCAGCAGCAAACTAAAAGTCTTCCAGTGGAAACAAACATTTTATGGATAAAAGATGAAACGAGTGAGTAAAAATATCCCAGAATATTTCATTTGAAGGCCGATCACCGTTCAAACCACTCGTCCTCAGCAAAACATCCAAACAAGCTTAACAACCGCAAAACAATTGATAAGAAATATGAATATTAAAACACGAAGAGGATCAGGAAACACAAAACATTTAGGTTTTAAAAATCATCAACAAATTAAATCCTGTTGGTGGAATCAGTGATGATAAAACAGCTGCACATCTGGAAGCTTAACTTAGCTACCTCAGCTAAGTTAGCTTGTGTTGCTAACGTTAGATAAACCTTGGTCCCGATCGCTCTGACTTTAGCTTAGATCATAAAATACTGAAAACTCCTCTGATAACTGTCGTGATCCTTCGGCCTCGTCAGGAAATCCAGTATTGTTTCGTCTGAAGAGTCTTTAGCTTGTTTGATTTTATTTCCTCGGCCTGTGAAAAACACAGTTTCTTCTGTCTCCGGTGGAAGTCGGAGACGGATGCGAGACGTCCGCGGAGCATCATGGACGACTGAAATGTACTGAAGAGCCTCTCGTGGAATTTCCCATTGGGAAACAAGATAATATCATCAGCGTCAAAGTAAATATTCAGTGGCTATGTTGATTAAAGATTTATGAAGAAAAAGATTCAGACTATTAGGAAATGTAACAGCTCATTAATAATTCATTAACCGTTCCTCGATGTTCAGCCTCTGTGTTTTTTTTTTCGGGTAACGGACCCTTTTTTTTTTCAAGGCTGTTGTTTTTTTTTCATGCCTTCATCATAAATCTCCATGTTGAGTCAGCGGCTCGGTGCGAGCGGCTGAACAGCAGCCGAACATCCTCCTCCTGCAACGGGGACAACGACTGATTCATTCATGGCTGGGAGGCGTTCGCTGTCAGAACTACAGAGCTGCTAATTCCGTCTCACTGACACACAAACTCCTGCGGCGCGCTCCGGCTCCGACTCGGCAAACTTCTGCGCTGCGGAGAAACAATAAAAATTATTGCTTTATCCTTCAACTTTTCAACTATTTCATCCTGGGACCCCGAGAAATGTGTTGTTGTTGTATTACTCCAGGACTAAACAGAATTAAATCATATTTTAACTTTCCTCCGAAGGGTTCCCTGAAGTAGCTGCTCTGGGTTCTGGGGATGAAACAGCCGTCAGTCCAAGAACTTTCTCCTCCGATGTAATTTATTCAAAACTCTGTTCTCACACAACACCCAGATGACTCCGTAGCATTAAATAATAATATCTACAGAACTGTACGGCTCCGTTTCCCAATGACTTCCATCTAAAGATTATCAATCAGAAGTGAAGGGTCGTTGCTCAGAGAGAATCTTCATCAGTCGCTCTTTCACTTCATCATTTTGGTTTTGACACATCCGCTGAATGTTGTCAGTCCACAGAGTGTAAATGAAAATGGATGTAAACTGTCAGAAACCTCGAGTTTCAAGTCTTCTTCAAACAGCTGATGTTCATTTGGTAAATTATGATCATTTAGAGTCAAACAGACCATAAAGCACCAGATGTGTTGGGGGGGTGGATACCACAGAGTGATTGACAGCTAGTACCGTCCAATGGGGGCAGGTGTAGGAAAAACCCAGATGGTGCTGGAGAAAATGCCAAACTCGAGACTCTGAGACTCAAATCGCAGCTCACAAGCCAGAAGGTGACGTAACTCTCCTGTAAATGATACACTAATTATCTTAGTTCTCACTCAAATTCAAATTTCACAGAGCAGTTACATCCGAAAAACAAAAATGACGCTTTCAGTAATGAATGAATCTAAAATGTGGGTGTGAACCATAATGTGCAGAAAGCAGAACCAGCGACTGATCTGTCAGCGACAACAGCGAAACGAAGGGACGTCACAGAGCTCGTTCCCTCGTCCTCACATCACAGCCGCTGACAGGGAGGAGATCATAAATGGTCAAGAGTTTCCAGGCCTCTGTGACATTTATAAGATTCGCCTGCACCGGATGATTCTGGAAATAATCAGCGACCCCTGAACTTTTTGTTCCCCATCAACGGCAGAAAGCCCGAGGCAGCGAGGAACCTTAACTCTGCAGCATCAGCTCAGTCCACGGACTCAGATTAACTGTGTCTCCTGGTGCTTTTATTAATGCACTTGGTTCTTTTACTCACTCTGTCGGAGAGAAACAACACCGGGCACAGGGTCGTTTTACAGCGAAGGAACCACACATCCCATAAACCTTTGCATTATCGAATTGAATTATCTCCTTTCACTCACTTCCAGCTTCTTCTTCCAGCTTTTTAACCTTGTTGCTGATAAAGTGCTGCAATATTATTCAGTTTGTATCTTGTATGTTTGCATATGAATGTTTTCATATAGTGTGTAGTGTAGTAACAATATGATCCGAGCTCTGCCAATCACAGACATCCCTTCTACACCAGGGGATTGTGGGTAGTGTAGAACTTCTGCTCAATATTATTTCATTATTTATTCTGTACATTCTTCATTCGGTTGGAGGAGGTGGAGACGTGTCGTCCGTCTTTAAGAATTGGTGCGACTGGTTATATGTGAAATGATTTGTGTTATTTCTAAATAACAGTTTAACAAAAGTTCACTGAAAAGTGAGAAAACTCCTCCAGCAGCAAGTTTCCAGCAACAGAAACAAGCGGAGCCTCGGAGGTTGAAGAACCGACTCGTACATAAGATTTACTTCACAAAGCAGCAGGACTTTAAATCTGATCCTGAGACAGCGACTCCCTCCGAGCACCGCGCCCGACACCGACAGTTTGTTTTTCCGTCTCCTGCGTGGCCCCGGCCGCCCCCTGCTCCTCCCGTCCGCCCTGCGGCGACCACGGAGGATCTGAGACGCCACATCACGATGTAATGAGAAGCAGGACTCACCTCGGAGATCCCTGTCGGCCTCACTTAGAGGAAAATACTTGCTCAGTGTCAGAATACAGGTTTGTTTTATTCAGCAGGTCCAGAGCAGGAGAAACCCGCGATGTCAGAAACCAGAAACCAGGGAGGTCATGAGTCTGGGGCCACGTCGCGACATGGGGCCCCAGCACATGTTGTGGATATTTGTCTTCATAAACAGTAGATGTGACCACCTGCAGGCGGCGTCTCACACTGCGCTGGACGAGCAGCTCCTTGTGTTTTCTGTCCTGACGTTAACTCGCCGTGACCGACACCGGAAAACAATATCAAGAAACAACCCAGGCCTGATAACCGAGGACACGGCTCGAAGTGGCTGTTTGTCCTCCATCACGAGGCTCGTTATGTTAGAGACAAACTCCTGAAGGTGAAGGACGACGCTCATCCTTCAGGGAACGATATCATTACACATGGCCACAAGTATGTGGACACACAACACAGCTCCAGACCAAACGTGGGTGGACAAGGACTCTGTGGAAATACTGAAATCAAAACATCAAGTGTTTTAATTCAACATTGAAAGAAATTGAGAAAACAAGTGATATTGTTTATGGATATATTTGGTGATTTTGTTGTGTTTGTGAGTCAGACTTCAGACTAAACATTCAAACTGATGCAACCACACTGTTCGGATGGAGTCGCCGGCGGCACAGAGACAAACCAGTGAGAACAGCTGGAGTCAGTTCGTCTCTGTGAGGAAGACGACGTCTCACCGGACAACGGGTTTCTGTTTTTTAGGTGTGGACGGAGGAAGGAGCGAGACTGATTCTATGGTTTTAAACAACAAGCGTCGGATCCTAAAACTTATTTCAAGAACCAGTGTCTGGTTTTCGGATAAAAATCAGATTCCAAAGGAGCAACAAGGTAAAAACCTGAGAGAAAAAGTGGGAGTGTCTGCAGGTGATGATGGAACAGGTTAAAACAACATGGTCCCTTTACTGCAGGGTTCCTATTGGCTGACACCATGATTGGCTGAATGGCGTCAGAGATGACAACGAAGATAACTAATATTAGGAATAGTGCTCACTTTGAAATGGTCACGCTAAGTGTCTTTAATCATTAAGTTGTATTATTGGCTCAGGTTTCGTTAGTGAACAATCATTCGTTTTGTGAAAGTGCTGAGACACGATCCCTCACTACGTGTTTTAAAAGGAAACTTCAAACTCTTCACTTTAAACCTTTAACTCGCTCTTTGTCCTTTAAAAGCAGAAACTTTATTTTAAATTTTATTTATTTCAACGTGACAATTATTTTATTTTAGAATATTCTTAATTATTCGGTGGGTTTAATTTGTATCTTATTTTTTATTGTTATCAATTGTATTTTATTTCCATCTTGTGTTAAATTAAATTAATCTCTGCTGTAAAACTGCTCAACCATGAAAGGTTTATTATTATTTTTATTACCAGGTCAAATCACATCGTCGAGCGTGAAACGTTCTTCCTGTCGGGTCGAGGTCGTCTGAAGAGGCTTCGTCACAAATGTGGACATGTCCAGACTCGTACCTCTGGGTTGTTGAACTTCTGTTATCGAAGTTTCGTACTTAAAAAATATTTGTTTGATGAATATTTTAATGTTTTTTACATTTACTCGTGTTGTATTTTCTGTCGTATTAACTGAGGACGAGTTGAGAAACTGCGTCAAATCAGATGTGGATTTATTTAAAAAAAACTGATTACTGCCGAGCAGAGGCCAACTCTGTTCCATTATTCACTGATGATGATGATGATGATGATGATGATGATGATGATGATGATGATGATGACGACGATCAGGACTTTGGCTCTAACAGCTACATTCAGAGTCGTTTTATTTTGAAATTCCCCATCGCTTGTGGGATCCTCTGAACGGTGACGTTCACACAAACCTCTGAGTGCAGAGACAGTTGCTCTGTGACGAGACGAGATTGTTCACGCCAGCGATCAATTTGTCAGAAGCAGCGTCGCACTTATTATTATTGTCAACGTCTCAATTTTGGAACAAAACTATAAAGCAATTTTCCCCCCGAGTGAAAAGATGAGTCACTGAACAGGATCCAAGACGCTGAACTCACACAAGTTATTTATAATGACAAATACACTGCATGTTGTATTATCTCACACACACACAGACACACACACACACACACACACACACACAGACAAACAGACACACACACAACACAACAACAAAAATACAAACCCAAAATATGAGAACTACACATTTTCTCTTCATCCCTGAAGTTACCTTTATGTCGACTAATCTTTAGAATCCACAACAAATAAAACGGATCTTTCATTCATCAAGAATATTAAAGACTATGAATCCAATTAAAGGATCAAATTAATAATTATCAGGTTACGTTTTCATCTGCATTGGTTTATTTACCAAGAAATAACTTTTGGTTCGTTCTTGAATCAGGGGGCGGATCCAGGAATTGTTCTTCAACATTATGAGATGTGGACGTTTTTAAACATTTCACTGACGTATCAGAGAATAATTCATGGATCTAGATCAAAAAAAATCGGACATATTTAGGGGACTGATGTCTGTGAGTGTCCATCTGGATGAAATTCTGGATCTATCAGATATAAATGTGTGTTTACAAGGGGCCTGTTGGGCCTGGTTTATTAGAATGTGCTTTAGATCATGGTTTCGTTGTTGTTTAGCAGGATATGTCTGACTATAATGATTTTCTGATAAATTACAGTTCTCGTAGCAGCTTTTCCTCCTCGTTGATCAATCAGCGGAATCCTGATAAATGATTTATTGACGACAACAGGGACTCGCACTGGATCTCAAAATGCGAGAGCCGCGTCACAACAACTCAAAACCTGCAGGAGGAAAAAAAACCCCTCCTGAAATCATGAGAAACTTTCCACCGAACTTCTCACCAGCAGGTTCTGGCTCCACCAGGGAAAAGTCTAAGTAATGAGGCTCCGGCACGACGACCGCTCGACTTCACTTCGCTCCTCACGTCCCCGGAGCCTCACATCTACTCAACTAACTGCAAATGGAAAACGGGCTAACTGCAAATTGAATGTCGCCTGACGGAGGGGTCCGGTGTGAGCGGCGGTAAGAGTAGCAGGTTGAACCCCCCCCCATCCATCTCCTCTTAAAGTCCATGATATGAGAATAATCTGTGTGTGTGTGTGTGTGTGTGTGTGTGTGTGTGTGTTCTTCAGATTTTAAATAACACCAGAGTGACACATCTTCATTTTTCCTTTTTCCTTGTGGCTCAGATGGTTCATTAGAGGTGAGTCTGCAACAAAGCACTGCAACACTATGTGTGTGTGTGTGTGTGTGTGTGTGTGTGTGTGTGTGTGTGTGTGTGTGTGTGTGTCTGTGTGTGTGTGTTTGGCTGCAGTGCGTTGTGTGTGTCCATCCCCTCCCCTGGCAGATATGAAGCCTCTTGGCTGGATTCTCTCTCTTCTTCTCTCCCCACATCTCAATCCCCTGCAGGCCTGTTGTAACAAACCACAACAATAACACACACACACACACACACACACACACACACACACACACACACACACACACACACACACACACACACACACACACACACAAACCCATAAAACAACATCAGATCATTACCGCACACGCAACCACACACACACTCACACACACACACACACACACACACACACCTTGTTGTGTTTTTAATAAAGCCGTCATGACGTGTTGTGTGTTGTGTTGTGTTGTGTTGTGTTGTGTTGTGTTGTGTTGTGTTGTGTTGTGTTGTGTTGTGTTGTGTTGTGTTGGTTTTCACACACTCTGCCGTCAACTTAACAAAACTACAGATCTATGGAACCTCCCAGGGGTGCAGGTGGGATGGCTGGGGGTCCTCCAGGGGCCCCCCAGGGTGCCCACTTCAAAAAGAGAAATGACGTAGGAGGGAACGTTGTCGTCCCGTCCGAAGTAATGTTCTGGACACGAGAGCTGTGAGATCCTGGAGTGATGAGTGATGGACGGATGAAAGAACAGAGGGCGATGTGGGTGATAAAAACGAGCGCTCTAATGACTCTGCAGCACCACATCTGCATCCAACCCCCCAGTGCGCCCACTCTTTCCTCCTCCCCTGCCGAGAGGAGCGGCGCCGGCACTGCCTCTCCTGCTTTATCAGCAGCGACCACATTCATGCTGCATTAAGATGAATCGGCGGAGGGATGAATCGGCGGAGGGGTCCGCAGACACCCTGACGAGCGGCGGCAGCCAGCAGCGCAGCAGGAGACGAGTAATCCGCAGCCTCCAGTGTCGCGGGACTCGGAAACAGAGCAACCACACCGGGATTAATGTGGGTGCCAGATTCTCCGGTTTGCAGATACAGTCGTTAAACACCGTCTTTTTTCTCCGTGGCTTTGATCCTGCTCCACTCTCAACACAAACACAAACACAAACACAAACACAAACACAAACACAAACACAACAAACACAAACAACAACTTCTTCCCTGTCATCCGTCACCAGTGACAGGAAGTGATGTCGTTTGAGCGACAACACGAGGATTAACAGACTAACACGAGAGCAGAGACGACGTTCTGCTGAGGATTATGTTCCATAGATGTAACTTTAGAGGGTGAAGATACATTTCAATTCACAACATATCACAATGTATCACGATTGGAGAGAATGGAGAAGTTGTTTTATTCCCTTTGCCCAAAAGGTAGAAATACTTCGCCCCCCGACTTCTTCTATATGTTGGCCTGAGCTGGGATGTTTACAAAATGCTAGCGGGGCAACGGGCCACAGCTCGTAGGAGTTGGAAAAAGTTCGTAGTTAACATCTTGCTATGGTTTCCACGTGTGGAGCAGAGTCCCCCCCCCCCTTCATTACTTACTAGGAAGCTAAGTGAAAGTGAACGTGAGCTCTGTGTGTTTGTGTTTTGTCAGTAACAAAGCACAGTCACTGTTGGACTGAGTCACAGTGACTCCTCTTCAGTTTCCACCGGTGCACATTCACCTCTTTCCTCACATTTAAACGATCGACAGCAGCAGAGCAGTCGATACACTATCACAGCACAAATGATTGCGATAGTCGCCTGTATTGATATTTCTGCTCAGCCCTACAGGAGAGAGGCTCGAAGGGAGAATGTGACTCATCTGAAGCTTCGCTCTCGGGCCTGTTGCCGCGTGGAGGAATCGCTCCGACGCCGCGGGGCTCAGACAGGTAGACGACGGCGTCCTCCAGGTAAATGACGACCTCACAACCCCTCACAGCAGCTCTGACCAATCGTCTGCCGGCATCAGAGTAAACTCGTTATCGGAGACGGATGATTTGGGCGATCCGGAGTTACCGAGCAGCAGGTTTGGGATTGAGAATGAACTGCGATGTAATGGAGGAAACGATCATCTGTCTTCTTGAACATTAAGGAGGGAACATATACAGAGAAGAAAGGTTTAATCAGGCCACTGTGGGACAGAGCTGTTACTAAGATTTATAAAGCAATCTGCATAATGTCTTTTTAAAGGACCATACCGCTGCTTTCTGCATGATTTAGCAAAATAACTTCTCATAACTGAAAACCATTTTAAAGCCACTTTCTGGACACATTTTACAGCTTTCAGGTCGACGACCATTTTCATCATATTTAGAGCAAACTCTTCAACCCTGATTCCCAGACGCTGGAGACCCCCCCCCCGTATCTGCGGAGCTGGTGGAAGCATAAAAACAATATCGATCTGAGCAACGTGCACGAGTTGAAGTGATTCATGATTCAAGAGTCAAAATGTAAAATGGTTTGTGGAGAGGATACGGGCGTCGATCCCACGACCTCTCGCTCGACGAGCACTGTGAGCTGATTAATCTCAGTAGCAGCAACTAACCCGTTTCCTCATGTGAGACAGAATTCTATATTACACAGTAAAGAAGCACATTAGACTGTCAGAAGTAGTTTGTCTCGTCATCCAGCAGAGGGCGCTCACTGAAGTCAGAGTCCAGGTCCCACCCCCTCAGTCAATCAAGCTCGACCAATCATGAGTCAGTCTCAGCTCGTTGTCATCATCAAATAAGTCATTAAAACCAAATCTATTAGAAAAATGTATTGAACGTCTACTTAGATTTTTTTGTTTGTTCTGTGTCCCATTTGCTAACATGGAGGAGGCGGGGTTTATGAGCTAGACTGCAGCCAGACACCACTAAGACTCACCTCGGGGGGGAATTGTGACTAAAATATACTGTTTCTCATAGTTTAATAAATTCTTTATTTCTGAGAATCACCTCACGACCCCTAGTTTGGAGTCATGTGACTCTCTCAGGGGTCACGACCCCTAGTTTGAAAACCACTGTTCGAAGTGAATAGTGACGAATCAGAATATTTAGATGTTTTCTTTTAAACAATTGCCTCATGTTACTTTTCTCCCACAAGATCCCAAAGTGTAGTTTCTTGAGAAATAACCGATTAAGGCCCTTGTTAGGGAGTCTCTGTAGAAAACTCACACCAGTCGACCTCCAGCTGAGGAACGACGCCGGGTAAAGCTTTTGTTTTGAAGGTGCCAGGTTCAGGAGGACATTTTCATCCAGACACAAACACGACCGCGGACGTTTGTCTTCGCCCGATGGGACGAGTCCTTTTAGGGCCAGAAGGCTTCAGGCTCTTTGACGTGAGCGTCTGTACTCGAGAAATTCCACAACAACAGTTCCTGTCTTAGTCACTCTCACACTACACACACACACACACACACACACGCACACACACGTACACACACACACACACACACACACACAGACGCAGAGTGAATATAGCCGCTCACTTACTGCTTCTCGGAGCCATTTAGCAGCTGCTCATCAGTTAGCGGTTTGCGAGCGAGGCCATAAAAGCCGACAGGATTCTGCGGTGTGATGATGGGACTGACGGAGATTCAGGTACGAGCCTCCATCAGTCACAGGGAGGATGTGACTCCAGGGGCTGGAGCTTCAATAGTTACTGTGCAGACTATGAGAACAACTACAGGAGAGTGTGGAGTCAAACCCTGGTTGACTTTAGAGACTTACAGGTTTACAGGTTTATAGGGGAACATGGAACGGAAGATAACAGGGAACTAGAATAAGTGTTTCCGTCCAATCAGATGCAAATAGTTGTATATTTAAAGCAGCTATGGAATCTGCTCAGTGGATGACAAACAACAAACAGACAAAATGATTTATTTATCTAAACCTTATGACAAACAACCTGAGGTGCGATATTTTATAGTTTAACCATAAACTGTATGATAAATAGAAAGAAAACACTTGTATACTTGTATCTCTGCCAATATATCTGAAATATTTTACTCATATTCATATATACGCACCAGCAGCTTTGTCTTTCTGCCGTCTGCTGCTGTGCAGGTTCTGTCTGAACCGGTCCAAGAAAACTAACTACACCTGAACCCAAAACCGACAATCTGAATCTCATTTAAAAGGTTTCGTTTCTGTCGCAGCTTCGATACGACTGGAAACGAGGTTGATGGTGAGAGTGGAAAACCAACGAGCTGAGCGGCTCTGACGCTCTTCATCACGTCAGTTTCTCCCTGGAGTCATCGGATGATTTCTAAATATTGATCAGTTCAGTTTTCACAGTCCCGTCTTGATTCGGCCTCGTTTGAGTCGTTGTCAGTCGTCGTCCGACACGATGCGACTCCTCCTTCAGCAGAGTCTGTGATTCTCATGTCGTTAACAGCTCTGCGTTCTGTGTCTTATACATTTTTCATGTCTGCTGGCTGCCGCTCTGATTGGCTGCTGCAGAACAACAACAGAAACGTGGATAAACTGCAAATGAAAACATCTCATTACTCACCGAGCTGCACTACACTGAAATTATGGGTATTTTGGGATTTGATTGTTCACCGGGCCGTCAGTAATGCATTTCAGGAGCCGAGCCTAACCTCGTTTTGCCGCTACATTCAGCACCAGTGTCTTTGGGTAACAGCATCAGCGTCGTGCTTAAAACATAAAAATGCAAATGACATTTCTCTCGGTACGTCTCTGGTGCAGGCTCGAAGGGTTCTGGGTCATTCTGGGATTTGCTTCTGCTCATTATGTGAGTCAGGAATCGATTCCTGCAGTGGGAAGACTGTCGGTCGTCCAACGTTTCAAAAAGTTCCCTTCCCACGTCGGTACCGGGAGGGACAACAAGCCAGTGTGAGGCCGGGGTTCATGCATGTATTCATGTGTTGTAAATGTGCAGTGAAGTGCGGGTGTTTATCTCAGCGGTGGTTCACTGATTCACATCTCTCCCCGTTCGCTGCAGGATTTACATGTTTACATGCCGCTAGTCTGTCACGGTGCGACTGCAGCGCAGGTATTACTCTGGATTATTTGATCAGACGTCGACTTACATGTGTGCGAACAGGAAGGGCATCAAAAATGTATAATGTTCAGCATCAATAATGTAGAAGAGACAGGGAGATGGAGCGAGACCGGGTTTGTTTGGACGATACTTGTTGCTGTGTGGTTAATAAATACACTGCGAGGTGACAACTGGGCTCCACAGCTGATCTCCACCATCAGTCTCTGGTGTTTGTGCTTCAGAGAGTGAGCTCTGTGTTTTCCTCCCTGACATCACCACCCACGGAGCCGTGATGCAAACAGTCCTCTCAGGAAAACACATTCAAATTCACCAGATCCAGGTTTTATCTCAGGATGTTGGAGGGGCAGATCCAGACCTCAATGTATTTCTTGTCTCATCGTTCCATCAGGTTTCATGGAAATCCATTCAGTAGTTTTTGCTTCTGACAAATTCAGGGGTGTGAGGGGTTTACGAAATAATCTTGATGCTTCAATCGGAACCTCCCCGATCTTCAAATTGGCTCCGACAGAAACCCACATCAGCCAATGAGAGCGAGCGTCACCAACAGGACGTTGCGTACTTGTACAGCTGCGACTAAAACCAACAACACATTTCAAACTCCCCTCCACCTCAATGCAAAATGAATAAACCAGTTCTGCCTTCTCAGCCATTATTTCATCCCTAGATTTTTCTTTTGTGTTTCGCTGCAGAACCTCGTCGTCCTCCTCCGTGTTGGTTTTCCTCCTGAAGTCAAGTTCGATCATGTGTGTTCCACACTCCAGTTCAGAAGGTGGCCTGACTGTGGTCTGACGTTCTGGCCAAATCATCTACTGACGGCGTCCTGACGATCATAAGATTCAAAATGAACTCTGTCAGCATGTCTGTGGTCTTCTGTGTTTTTAAAGGTCAACAGTTGGAAATCCTCTGGTAAACAAAGGAAGCAGCGCACAGGGGTTAAAACGTAACCTCCTTGGTGGAGAAAGTCTGATCTCAAGGTGTAGGAGTCACAAACTGTCATGAAGGACATGTTTCAATATCAACCTCTGTTAAAGCTTCATTTACTACGGCAACAAAAGGAGCTTCAGTCGTTTGAAACTTCGACTTCTTCTCCATTAACTTCTGAACTTTTCCTCTTCCCGGAAAAACCTTTTCTCCACCTGATCCATTAAAGAGCGAGCAGATAGCGGGTTGGACACTTTCTGTGAGTGGACTGCTGGGACGAGAGACGATGATTCTCAGTCTGCTGCGCTCGGATAAGAAAGATGAGAGTATCTGCGATGAGGAGCACTTGATGAGATTTTGGTCACAATCAATTCTGGAAAGAGACGAAGGTGAAAATCCTCAGTTTGGACTTTTTCAGATGAAATTCTTCACGGTCACTTCGACAATGTCACTGTCAGTCTGAGGGTTTGAACAGGAAACAGGAGGGAAGCAGGCGTCGCCTTTAAATTAACACCGAGCAACTTCTTCATCTCAAACCAGCAGCTGGATGAAAGTGAGAGTGAACAAGGAGAAAGTTTCCTCCTTCTCTCCCTGAGCGTCTGTTCTCTGTGACTCTGCTGAGTGGGTTCCATCTCCTGGGAGAAGAACTGACTGAGAGTCAGCTTCAACTGTCACAACCAGCTGCAGCTGAAGAGTGAAGCTGAACTGAGATCAGTTAAAAACACTCTGAACTTATTAAAAACCAGAGTTTATCTCCAATATTCAGCAGGAAACTTTTAAAACATGATGGATTCTAAACAGAGTTTGGTGGATTTGTTACAGCAGCAGCTCTTCAGGGTCAGGAAGCAGAGGATCATGGGTAATATCCAGTGTTCAGTTGTGTGTCTCTCTCTGAGGTTTCTACGTTTTCCCTGTTAAAGGGTTTATTGGTGGTTTTACTCTTGTTGAGGGTTAAGATCTATGAGACAAATTGGAATTTGAGAATATGGGCTAAACAAATAAAATTTGATTAAATAATTATGATGAAAGAGGAGATGGGAGACACGTTATTAACGGCCAATTATCTCCCTTCAAAGAAAAGTTTTAGAGGAATCACTTTAAACTTATCAATTAAATCTAGGATTATTCGACGCTGAGCGAGACGACACAACGCTGCTGTCTCACATTGTCCCAAACTGTTGTTATCATGCGTCGTCCTCACAGACGGAAAAGAAGCAAGAAAGAAGTAAACAGCCACTTCTCCTCGTTCCTGGGTAAATGTACAGGAAAGTTATTCAGCTGCAGAAACACAAACGATCATCCAGGGGAGTTCTCACAGAGGAAACAGCCGTTTGTCGAACACTGAGCAGGAAGCTGCTTTTCACTTCGTCTCTTTCACATCAGACGTGAACAGAAAGTTCTGCAAACATGAGAACATCCACACAAACGATGCCGAGGTTCAGTTTCTACAGGGACGTCCCCGAAAGGAAGGGAATAATTAAAACAACACCTCGAGACGTTTGGTTCCCCGGTTAAAATGTGGCTGAATATTACTCTGAGAGAAAAGTGAAGACGTTTTCACACCGAAACAGAACCAGGTTCAGTTTGATCCAGACCTCCTCTCGGTCCGATGGTCTGAGGGACCTGTCACACCGGATATTAAAAAGTCAGCAGACGTCTGAAGACCTGGATAAGTCATGGAAATGGACGGATAAACAATTCAGTGATCGGTGAAACCTTTGGCCTGTTGCATCGTCTCAGATTGTGAAGACCAGAAACTGAAGCTGAACTGTTTATAGTTCTAAAGCTTCCTTCTCCTCCCGTCTCTGTGATTGGCCCCAAAACCATCAGGATTCACTCACTCGTGAAAATGTGGTCCGTGCTAACGGGCTCTCGAACAACAAACTTTGAGTCGTTCTCGTTCTGGACAGGAAGACGAACTTCCTCCTTATTCTTTATCTTCTCCCACTCACAGATCTTCAGTAATCAAACAGTTCCTTTAGGTGGGCGCTGAAGATATTCAAGGCTTCTGAAACAACGTGTGCAGCAGGAAAAGGCTCCGTAGTCAAATATTCGTTAATCAGAAAAGTCCAACTGGCTCACACACAAACACAAGCTTCACTCCCCTGAGTCGTATGAAAACAGCCGGAGTGAGAAGAGTGGGAGGAAGAGGAGGAGGTGAAGAGAGGAGAGCGGAGAAAAGAGAGGGATGGGAGCTTGTGTAGAGGAAGAGAGGATGAGGTCATAGCTCTGATGAAATCCAGGCACCTGTGACGAGAGGCAAACAGCAGGAGGTGGTTCAATCTCCACGTTACATGTTTTAATGAGGCCAACACTTTGGATTTGTTTGCACATACGTGAATTTCTTGTTAAAAGTCCCAGTAAGTACGAGTCTCAGTCAAATCCTGAAAGAGACACATGTTGTACTTTCTTTCCTCTCGTGTTTGTTTGTGAATGTAAAAGTTCGGCAGAGTTAAAAAGTAAAAAAAGAGTCTGTGGTGAAGGGACAGGAAACACTGACTGAAACATCTGGTCAGTCGTCTGAAGCTCCATGTGTTCTGCTTCTGTGTGTGTACATGTGTGTAACTGTGTCTGTAACTGTGTGTCTGTAACTCTGTGTGTGTGTGTGTGTGTGTGTGTGTGTGTGTGTGTGTGTGTGTGTGTGTGTGTGTGTGTGTGTGTGTGTGTGTGTGTGTGTTGGCTGTTTACTTTGGGCGCTGCAGAATAAACACCGGCTTCACGTCGATTCTCTCCGACACATTTGGCTCCGAGCCTCGTTCTCATTTCCACTTCTAATCATCTTAATCTCGTTATGTTTAAAGCTGATTAACTAAAATAACTCGTTTGTTTATGAGGATGAACACAAGTCGCTGCTGAGTCTCAAAAACACTCTGACAGGAAATGAAGCTCTTTACGTTTTCAGCTCTCCAGTTTACGTCTGCTGGTTTTACTGTTGATTCACATCAAATATTAAAATGAATCTCTCCTTCCAGTGTTGGTAAACACATACAATCAAAATTAAAAAGCTTAACAACCTTATAAAAATGTGAAAAGCCAGAAAAGTAGAAGTGAAAATATTTCCTGTTTCTGTCCTGAAATCTACAAAAGTTCTGGGTTAAAGTTTTCTGTTAGTTTCACAACATGTGAGTTATTAAACTTCAGACGACCTTATTTCATATTCAACAAAAACTATAAAAGTCAAAAACTCAAAGTAGAAATAAATTAAATACATGAAGAACTAATTAATGAAACAAACCAACATAACAAATAGTTTGCTATGAATTCTTCTGATAGAAGAGTTCATCAAAATGTCTTTTTAAGTTGTTCAGCATCATCTGCACTCAACACACCGGACAGATCCTCTGTGGATATTTACACATGTTCATGTGTCGTCTCCACCTTTGGCTCAAACCCAATTTTCCTCTGACGTTTGAATTTGTGCCGGACGTCATCGTTTGGTATCGATGACGAGTGCGTCCAGAGGTGAGGAGCGACGTAGGGCCCAGTTTACAGAGTGCGTCTGGACGAGCGTGTGTTTGGACGAGCGCCGCCTGCGAGGCCTGAACCGACCACCATATTTGGGCTGTGAGTTATGACAACTTTTTAGCCATGGCGTAAATATTAGGACGTGCTAATGAGGACAGGGCGAAGAGGGGAGGTTCTGTGGTGGTGAGACGGCGAGTGATGACGGAAATGTGGAGGACAATGTGAGAGGTAGAAGAGCAGCGACAGGAAGGAAGAAGATGACGATCACGTTCTGCCTCCAGAGTAAATCTGAGACGGGATGTAAACAAACATCCCCATGCTGCTGTTTCTAGATGTTTCTAGATGTTTCAGTGACGTCACTTCACACCGTCCCTCAACATTTACACCTGAGATGTGCATTCGGCCCCAGGAGGTGGAGGTGAGAGTCACCTTCACATCTTCTCCACCAGGTCAGTGGATTAACCTTCAGGTCACACGCTCACACACACACGCCACAAATCTACCACTTCAGGAGAATACACCAGCTTCTGTCCGTTTTCCCACCACAGCTCTGAGCTCCCGGGCGAATCTGTAAAAACATTCTTGGTGTTAATGGAGATGAGACCCTGCCAGACGCCTGCTGAGGAGGTTCAGCACTGTGAAGCTCTGGGACCTTCTGACCTCTCAGATGGAGGAAGAGTTCACAGTGTGGGGAACGAGAAGGATTCTCTGGAAATCTAAAACCGTTTAGTCAACGTGCAAGTCACCTTCAGCACTGGAAACCAGTCCGTCCCAGCTAACAGCTCACATGCTACTGGTTTTCAGACATGCTGAATGTACAGAACAGGTCGTACGTTTGTTTGGTTCTTGTCCAATTTGACAACATGGAGGAGGCAGTGTTTATGACCTACACTGCAGCCAGCCGCCAGCATCACACCTGGTTATCCACCCACTCGTTCCACAAAGGTCTGTCTGTGTGTGTGTTGAACCTTTCATCGATTCAGCTTCATACTTCACATGTGTTTTATACATTTCCAGAGAAAGTGCTGTGCTGAGTTACTGGATTTGGAGCGGTCGGTGGGGGCGGGGCAGTCTGTCTTCTTCTAGGTCCTCGGGTAAACCACAGCAGCAGCCGGCAACTGCGTCAAACCGTGCGTCCAGATCACTAGGATAATTTTACAATTTCACCATATTGGACTAAGACACATTCACAGAATCACTTTAGCAAGTTTTCTCCAAATTAAAAGCTCAATTTTCGTTATTGCTGTAATGCTTCATATCGAACTTACTTACAGAGCTTTTAATTAAAAAAGTCCTGAACTTGTGTCGGTTGTTTAACAGAATCTGAAACAGTCGACATGTGAGGTATGAAAAAATAACTTCAGTCCATTAAATCATTCAAACTTATTTATAAACCACACACCAGGCAGGATGAACACACAGTTTTCTAACTTCACTCTGCACCACAGACTGTTTATAAAAAGTTCTGCACACAAACTATAAAAAGTGACAGAATATTGTGGAAGAGTTTGAGGACGACTCACTAATGACAAGAGGAATAATCCTGAAGTATCATCAACACAGGACAACAGTACAAACTGAACTAATTTAACCTATAACCAGTTTCTCAACACCACTTCCAGAAAGATTCACAATATCATGACATGTACACCGATAAAAATATTAAAAACAGCAATCTCTCTTCCCGAATAACAACTTTTTTAAATCAAACTGAGCTGCAGAAGTTTCCTCCTCCAAAGATGCTGCTGTAGCAAAGTGAATATTCTGATCGTCCCGACTCACCCCACAGCCGCCGCTCCCTCACACTCCTCCAGAACACGTCCCACGCCTTGTTGGTGGAGTCTTTCACGTGCTCGCTGAACGATCTCCGCAGTGGAGCTCTCAGCGCCATAATCCACACGTTCAACACATCTCCTCAAACCTGCCTCTCTGCAGAGCTTCCAGCCCACGTGGGCAGAGAGTCTCTGTGACGGCTCACACTGAGGAGGGAGGAGGAGGAGGAGGAGGAGGAAGAGGAGGCAGGACGCTCCCAACACCTCCCTCCTCAGGAAGTCTGCACGTGTGTGTGAGGAAGAGTAAGAAAGAGAAAATGTGTGTGAACTCTGGAAAACTTGAGTCTGGACTTTCTGCGGAGTCTGAGAAAAGTTGTTTATATTTGACTCTTGATGTTTGAAATTCAAGGATTAAAACTTATTTGTAGAAGATTTATAACGTAATAAGTTTTTTTAAAGTGTTGAACCCCTCCACCTTCCTGTCGTCCTCTCTGCGTCATTTCACTCACTTTGACTCTGATGATGACGGAGCAGCTGTTATCAGACGTTTATCTGTTTTAACGTCTCTGCTCACCTGAGAGATCATTTACACCAGTTTGCTTTTCATCAGCAAACTTCCTGTTAATTGAAACTGTCGCTTTGAGTTTTTACTTCTTACGTCTTCTAAACGACAGCAACGGAAACCAAAATGTACAAGTGTGGTCCCCGGAGTCATTTAGTCAGGGAACTCACTCACAGTCACACACTGTGAATAAAGATGGACGACGTGACGGCTCCAGAAAGTGAAGCCTGAGCGGCTGGATCGCCCCCTGGTGGCTCGGCCCCCACCAGTGTGAATGTGGAGCGGGGGTGAAACACCAGGCGGCCGACCAACAGAAACACAGCGCAGCTCGTGACGAAGCCTTTTCTAGAATCTGACTGATCCAAACGTCGGACTCACCTGGAGGAGTTCAGCTCCTCGCCCGGTGACGGATCCACAGGTTGGGCAGCTGCAGGACTCGACTGATTCGATGATGATCTGTCAAAGCAAAGAGACACAGTCCCTTTAGAGAAGAGATGTGAAAACCCTCGTCGTGTCTTATTCACCACCTCGTACATCTGAACTTCTCTGAGAGCTCAGAGTTCAGTTCATGCATTTTAACAAACATTTTCAGAAACCGCAGAGGCCAGAGAAGTTCATGTTTTAGTTGGATGATGAAGTAAATATTGTAAATTTAGTTCTTGTCTTCAGAATTTGTATTCACGTCTGTGGAAAATGTTGATATTCAACAGTTGAATCTGTTCCCTGCATCATTAAAGTGGTTTTCAGACGTGAACTGAAGTCAGGTGTGTCTGTGCTCATATTGAAGTGTCTCTGTGTGGGTTACCTCCTGACCCAGGAACAGAGGGGGGGGATGTATTGTTCTGTGTCTGTAACTTATCGTCTGTAAAGGTGTGACTGAGAGGCTGCATCCTAAATGTGTTGGAGAGGAAATAGTATCATGTCTGTTGTTGTGTCAGTCAGTTCTTCACACAAAGGACAAACACAGTTAAACCAGAGGAGAGCAGAAGGTCACATGATCAGGTGATATCAGGATCAATGGGCTCACATGCTGGACAGGGGGCACCATAACGTTCATGTTGAGCTGTACCATAGATTGAAATGTCTGCTCTAAGCATGAACTAAGAAGTTATTAAGTAAATTTACATTACAACATACAGTATATGTCATTTCCTGCTTCCTGCTGCTCTACAGGCTCCGCCCCCTTGTCGTTAACGAGTCTGACCTTGGATTGTTTTAATGTTATATTTATTTTTTATGTTTTATTTTACTGCTTAAGGTGGTGTTTTATTAAAATATATAGTTTAGTCTGATCAGCTTGTGTTTGTTTTCTATTTACTGTTGTGAAAAATCCAATATAAATGAAGTCTTCTTCTTCTTCTTCTTCTTCTTCTTCTTCTTCTTCTTCTTCTTCTTCTTCTTCTTCTTCTTCTTCTTTGTTTGACCTTGTCGTTTGGATCCATCCTCTGGGGACCATGATTGTTTGTTAAATTCCAGCACAGTTTTGTGACAGTTATGTTTCTGTGTTTGTTTCCCACTGGGAAAACAATTACAACTGATGAGAATTCAAGCTGAACGCCTCCATTTCAGTTTTCTTCAATTCATTTTCTTTAAGATATCAGAGCTTCTACAATAAACTCCTGCGTCAGGCTTCATGAGATAACGTAAACAGCCCGAAGAAAAGCTGGCGTCAGACGCGCGATATTAAAAGATTTGACGTGATCAGCACCGACTGCAGAATAAAAAACAGGAAGAAAATAACAACAGAGAGCTTTAAAAATAAAGTGTATTAAACCGGAGGCTTTGGGGGAAACAGAGTGGGAATGAAAAATAATGACACCACGCTGTGAATTTGACCTTAATCTTTGGATGTGGTGCGATAGAGCCGCTCGCTCTGATGTGCTCCTGCAGGCGAACCGAGGCCTGACGCTGCATAATGCAAAACACCTTCAGCCATTGTTTTCTATCAGCCACACATTTGCTGCCGAGCTTCGCATTAATACACTTAATACAGTTTGATGCAGCTCGACCTGGAGAGACACGGCGATCACATGGTGTGACCTTCAAATCGTGATCCTGTAAAGAAAACACCTGCAACAGCTGTAAGTCGAGCCCGCCGGCCCTTCAGATATCGACCTCAGATAGAGACGACTGTACCGCGGCTCGTCTCAACGTTTGATCTGAATCTCTTTCATCACATGACCTCAGAACCACAGATCAAAGCTACCTGCGGCCGTGTGTAACAACCAATCATCGCCCGTGTCCATCAGATATCTGGGAACCCGCCGCTCGACTTTTCAGCAGCTGTACGAATCTTTCGGATCCGTTGTAAACGTGGAAAATGTCGACAAAACTATGAAAAGCTCAAACAGCCTGTGGTGATCAAAGACACACTGATGGTGCCGGTGTGTGCGCTGCTCGACAGAAAGTTCCACACACTTCTTAACACGTTAGAAAACACACACACACACACAACACACACACACACACACACACACACACAAACACACACACACACACACACACACACACACACACACACAAAAACACACACCCACACCCAACTGTCAATGCTCAGACGTGATCAAAGCCTCGAGATCTTATCAATCCGATCAGGATTTTCTGCTGCAACCAAAATAATCACATTTCAAAGAGGCAGCATGGGTAAAAAATAGAAACTTAGATATGTGATAAAGGAAAATAACGTCATGCAGGGGTGTTGCAACAGGGTGGGCTGGGCAGGTATTTACCTGGGGCCCCCGAGCTGAGAGACGGGCCCCTGAGAACAGCTGATTCTGTTCAATTCTATGATCAGATGCACAAGAGACTCCAACGACACTGTGGACGTCCCCCAAAGAGGCTCAAAGTCTGGGACCCCAAAGAACCGTAACACTCCCCTGACTAGTAAAGAAAGTTTGAAACCGCTCCTGCAGAATAAGCCGCTCATCTGCTGCTGATCAATAATCAATAATGTCATTAAACACCGTTAAAATCTGTTGAATGAAATGTGTCTTGCATCATGAATTCAACAGTTTCTGATGCATTAAACAAATAAAGTTCATGACAGCCTGCATCACCCCCCATATATATATATATATTCAATAAAAAAGTTTGTCCATGATTCCTAAGATGTCCTTATCAAACCCTAATGTCATAAAAATGTAACTGAGGCGTAACATTTGTTGTAAATAAATATAAATAAAAAGAAAACCCAAATATATTGAACTTAAATCAAGACAATTAACATTTATTTGATGTAAATGTAAATACAAATCTTTTCTGCATCGTTTATCCTGGAAAATAAAAGTTTAAATCCAAGCAAACGTAAACGCTGAATCTTGATAAGTCTGTGGGAATCGGCTGATGAATCCGTCGTGCTCGTTACAAACAGACGGACGAGGAGCAGAGGAATAAAAGTATCAATTAAAAACTGCAGCGAGGACTTTAAACCAAAATGTGAGGATTGAGACGTGTTGACTCATGGATGAGCTGGAAAGCTGCTGGGAGGTGGCACTGGGGGTTCCTCAGAGAAACACGTCTCCCTAATGAGTTCAGATTAAACAGATGTTGGTACAAACTGGTTTCATTAACATCTGTCCACACATCTGTCCTCTGACCTCACCGCCTTAAAGCTGCACACACCTCCTGTCTGAGCTCAAAGCTTCGCTGGGATTCTCAGATCAGTTTGTTTAAAGACTTTTTGAATGTTTTGTTTGTATTTCTGTCAATCATGAGTCAGCCTCAGCTGTCAATCATGAGTCAGTCTCAGCTGTCAATCATGAGTCAGTCTCAGCTGTCAATCATGAGTCAGTCTCAGCTGTCAATCATGAGTCAGTCTCAGTCTCTTCACTTTAAAGGAGCTGTCGTGTCGTCCATGTTTAGGGATGAGGGATGAGATGAGACAATAAAAAAAAACTATAATAACAATCATAAGAATTCAAGAAAAATATTAATGATACATAATTCACCTTTGCAGCTCCCCCTAGTGGAGGGTGGGGGTGGTTCCCCTCGTCCATACTGAACAGGAAGGAAAATCTATAGAAAATCAATAAAAACATCGATGTATAAAAAAGATAAATATAAACAAGCGTTATAATCTTTTTCTGACGTGTGGAACAGAACTGAGTCAACCTGTCAAACTACACTCACCTCGTCTCGCTTGATTGACAGTCCTGACTCGCCTGCACACGGGGGACGGACAGGAAGTGTTTTCTGGATCGATACCAAATACAGTTCATCCTCCCGTCAGGCCGCAGCAACACAACAGAGGTAAACTGAAAACACAAACACGACAAACGTGACACACATTTAGTCCGAAGTAATTCTGTGTAAGTGGGCTTTGTCTCTTTTTGTTGTTTTGACTGTTTGTAATTTGGCGTTTTGTGTCTTTGTGTTTTGTGTCTCGGAGTGGATTTGTGTCTTTCTGTTGTTATTGTGTGTCCCATTGTTGTTTTGTGTCTTTCTGTTGTTTTGTGTGTCTGTGGTTGTTTTGACTGTTTGTAATTCGGTGTTTTTGTGGGCGGGGCCGTCGGAGTGTTATAAAGAGAAAGAAAACCCAAATACAAACAAATGAACATTTATTTGATGTACATGTAAATAAAAAATCTTTTCTGCATCGTTTATCCTGGAAAATAAAAGTTTTACTTCTCTGTACTAGCACTGTCCGGGTTGTTAACCAAAGAGAAACTATCCTATTTTGTGTGCTTAGCACTAGTTTCCTTTTGCTGAGTTATCATTGTGTGTCACTGCTGCTACTGATTGGAAAGTGAAAGGTCCATGTTTAACTGTTTAGTGGTTATACTGGGGTCTATTAGTGTTCTGAGCCACTGGTTTATTCTGTTGTGTTGGTTCTTTGTTGTCCCCTGAAGTTCAGATGCACTAGTCCAGTACTATTTGAACCTCAGCATCTGGGGTTCAAATAGTGTAAAATTATACAGTATATGTCTCCACCTGACACTGCGGTCCTGAGGAGGCGCGGACACACTAATGCTCTCAGATCGAGACTAAACACGTCCTGTCGTCTGAAATCACATCAGCAGGAAGTCAAAGTGCTGAACAGGGAGGACGTGAAACTTTGTCTTTGTCTTAACTTTGTCAGGATGGATTTTAAACCTGACCTGACGGCTGAAAGTCACTGAGGGGAACTCGGGTCATCAACATTATATTCATTTAGTTTAAATAAGTGTTATGAGAGAAAATGTGATGCTGCATAAACATTAGTCACCCCCCACATACATGTATGTAGCTACATAGTCAATTAGCCAATGAGGGAAGAGGATTTCAAATTTTCGTTTAACTGATTTATTCAATCTTGAAACCAAATAGATTCTTCAAATTTAGAATTGAGATGGATTTTGTTGATTCATCTTTCGTTTAGTTTTCCTGTTTCAGTTTAAAATAATTAAAAAACATTTAAACTTGTTTTTCCCCGAATCATCTGAATCATTCACATTATTTTATTTTGTCTCATTTTGTCTTTTTCTCTATTATTCTCGCACGCACACACACAACCCTCCTTCACTCTCCACACTACTTTATTATGAAATCCATCATGTCTCTTCCTGTGGTCTCGCCATGACGATGGGCATTGTAGAGGGAGGTGGGGGTGGGGGATGTTGACCTTAATACCTGAAGAAAGTGGGATCCACGTCAAACGGACTTCAGCACGAATAAACCCTCGTCCCTTTAACTGCTAAGAATACATCTGACAAAGGTGGACACACATTTCCAAACGTGCACTTGGGGTATGGGACCCTCTGTTATCTGCTCAGCCCGTTTCCTCTGTAGCCCGTTTGCTCCCGTCGGCGTCGGAGCCTCCGGCCCGGCAGAAGGGCGACCTGCCGGAGCGCCGCTGGGAGCTGGGAAGTGTCTGGGCCTAAAAACAACCCTCATTAGCAAAATGATCCTGAGATTATTCTGTCCGGGACCACAGACACAGGTAGAGGCGTTTGAAGAAGAATGACACAGGAAGGATCTTTGCATGAGTGTAAATCCCAGACAGAAACATTTTCCTGAAATGTTCCAGAAGACCTGAATATGAATCTTCTCCTGCAGCCTCCTAGTAAAACGGCAGAGTGAGTCCAAGTGTAAAAGTTTCACAAACAATTACAGTTTTTCAGCTCTGAGAAATGAGGCAAATCTTCAGTGTCTCAGTTTCTGTTTGTAATTCACGACGACACGCTGGCTGTTATTTCTCTGATGTTTTCTGTTGTTTCGTTTAAATGTTTTTTATAACCGAACCTCCCCCCCCCCCAGCAGTGGTGATGACTCCCACGATGCACGGCGCTCATCAAAACAGAAAATTGTTGCAGTGACACATTTTAATCCGGAAGCTGCTGCTCTGCACGTTGATGAAACACGTGACAGAACAGTTCTGATCACCGCTGAGACGACGGCACAGCCACTGTTTCTGCAGGAAAACACCAGAAACACAACTTTTACAGAAACAGACGTAAACTTTTGTTGCAAGACATTAGTGAATATTTCAGTTTGGAAATCCTCGTAAAGGTCGAGTGTGGAGGATTGAAGAGGAATCTATTGAAACGGGATATTCATGTGCTTTAACTATCGACTGTTAATAAAGATGGACGACATGACAGCGCCCTAAAAGTGAATCCAAATAGTCTTCATCAACCCCTGGTGGCTGGCTGAAGTATTGATCATAAACTCCTCCTCCTCCATGTTAGCAGATGAGACCACAGAAGAATAAGTGTTCGTCAAAGATGTTTTCTGTCATTTCAGGTCGTTCTCATCACACTGAGGTTTGTTCAAGTGTTTCTGATCAGTTTGGTTTGAGACGTCATGATTGACAGCTGAGACTGACTCCTGATTGGTTAAGAGCTCGTGTCGTCGATCTTTACACGCACGCGTTGTTGATGCTCTACATGTGAGGGCTGCGTTAAAGCAGATTTAAAGAGTATAACTTAACCTCACTGTTATTTGCCGGCTGCTCATTACAGCACATTGTGTAACTCAGGTTTCTATCCACTGACCCATTTTTATCTCCCTGTGACTCATGTGTGGGCATCGCAGTCACTGGAGCAGTCTGCTCTGTCCTCCCCTTCCTCCCCCTTCCCCCTCATTACCCACATTCCCCCGAGCTGACGTCTCCTGCTGCTGTGTAACATCCATCGCCTCACAGAGGCCGGCTCGCTGCGGGGTCCTGACAGGTAAACTCCCCAGACGACTATTCGCCTCCACTGGCAAAAATTAATCCTACGCTCTGCTCGTAAAAATAAAAAATAAAGCAAATAGCTCCTCAGTGTGGAGGCCGTCAGGTCTGGAGGAGACGAGCAGACGTAAAGTGACATCCCACCAAAAAATCTCATTTCAGTGTCTGACGTTCAAAGGTGAAGAAACTCTGCTTCTTTGAGGAGACGGCACAAAAGACCGAACCTGTAACGTAAACCCTTATTTCTCATTAGTTCAGTTTCACACCTGGTTTGGTTCAGAACATCAGGTGTGAAAGGTTCCTCAGAGCAGAAGAGGTGTTCTGGGTCTGGATCAAACTGAACCAGGTTCTGTTGGTTTGCAGTGAAAACACTTTGTTGGAGAGTTTGGACTTTGGACCAATCACAGGAAGTAGAGACAGAATTAAATAAGTAGAAGAAGAAGTGGAAGCAGATGATGTTACCATGGCAACCAAATGAAGCACTTCATCATTTTCTCCATTCAAACAGAAGACTACTACCCCCCAACTGACAACACGCCCACGTCAAACCAATCAGAATCAAGTACAGGTAGACTCCGCCCACGTAGGAGATGACCACAGGACGTACGTATCTCAGACTAAATACTTTAGTCCCTAAATTAACATGTGAAACTAAAACTAACAGATCAGATGAAACTATGGAACAAACATGAAGCTTCAGACTCTCAGGAGAGAAAATGTCCTCAGTCCGAACACGTGCACGTTAGGTTAATTGACGACTCTATATTGGCGTGAATGTGAACTTGGACTTAATACGCTGCCGTTACCCTGCCTCTCGCCCAATGTCATCCAGGATCATCTCCCCCCCGCAACCCAGAAAGAATAAGTGTTATAGATAATGGATGGATGTAAACAAACCAGCTGTAGAAAAAAGGACAACGTTTCCCCGGCCTGGTCCACGGTGATATTTTCAGAGAGCTCATCAGCGCGGTGTGCACCTGCGCTCCTGTTGCCTCCAGGCGTGCTGAGCATCTGAAAGTTTCCAAGCCACAAGGTCAGACAGGCAGTGGCAGCGCAAAGACAGCTCCTGCACACACAACACAGACGAGGGAGGCTTAAATTATTCAAGAGTGGACAAAAATCCAGACCTGGTAACTTTTCAGAGTGTGAAAGGGAAGACTCGTCTGTCAGCGCAGTCCCTCGGGTTCACAGACACTCTTCACCGCCTGAACGGCCGAGCTGAGTTTACTGTCGGATAAAGACAACGCCGCTCGTGTGAGAGAAGACAAACTATGCAAGAAAATGTCATCTGACCAAGCAAGGACAGAAACACTGTGGGGGGACGGCACAGGTTCAGATCTACCAAAGCAGTCAGACGCAATTTAGTTTAACGACTTCAATTACGCTTCAAATAAAAGAGTCAAAGATGCTGCACAGTGCTGCCAGAGTGCTGCCAAACCAAACTGGGGGACCTGAGGAAACCAGGGGACGGTTCATTTGGACATACACTGTAGAATTTGATTTCTGAGACGTGCGACTAAAGATTGGCAGGAGCAGGTTGACCTCGTGCTCACGCCTACAGACTAATGCCTCGGTCACGCTACACAATTCTTCCACTCGCCAACAAATTTTGAAACCGGACAAAAGTCTCAGATTGGAGCCAGTGGCGGTTCTAGGACTTTTCTAAATTTAGGGGCCACAATTTACACCAAGGGGCCAATAGGTCCAACATCTGTGCACAATTCCTGATTCAGTAAAGTGCACATTTAAGTCATCCCTTGTTTAGTGTTAGTTCTGTAGCTTCCAGCAAAAAGGTTAGAAAATAAAACCTCTTTGCAAATCGTCGTGTTTATTGTTAGTATTGTTAATAAGTAAATCTTTTTTAAATATCACTGACAGGTACTTCAGGGGCCAATCAGATTTCAGTTCACCTAGTCCCCCTGGCCCCGCCCCTGATTGGAGACAAACTGGTGTTTGATGGTCACTGGTCTGGAAGGAGGTGAAAGTGGACCAGGAAGTCAACAGAACCGGCCACTTCCTACTTCCTGTCTGACAGGACGTTTGTGCGTTGTTAACCAGAGTTCAGTTAATGAGCCACTAACTTCCAGTTAGAAACTCTTCACACACTCAGCCTCACAAAGTCCAGAAATAGAAATGCTGCCTCAGACGTTGTTTTCTGGCGTAAAGAGAACGGTTCTTGGTCAGTCAGTGGATTATGAATGGGTTCTGGCCGGACACTGCTGCTCAGACAAACACGCATCATTAGGACGGATTCACTGAGCCTCAGAATCTGTGTGTTCGGAGGCGGGATCATTAAAATGCTGACGCTCGGCAGGTTGTCTCTTTGAATAGCAGCAGGTTGCTGGGAGCTTATTGTCTCCAGATGTGGAGGTTTATGTGTTTTGGAGCTAAATGTATTTACAGTTTATAATCCAGCTTTAGGTAAACTGAGGTATAACTCTCGTTAGGTAAGGGTTGATCGTTTGTCTCTGAAACACTTTTGTATCTTATTGTCGGGGGTGTAGCTTTGACGAGAGGGCCGATGGGAGGGGGTGGGGTGTATCTGTTGCCTCCTCTTGATTTTCCAGAATCACCAACTGTAGCTTTAATAACGAGAAGAAAAAACAAAATACCTGGGTGACAACAAATATGGACAAAGGGACGACAATGTTATTCAGAAGCTTTAATTGTGTGACGGCTGCTTCAAGATGTATTTCTTGAGCATCTTGATTATTTAATTTGACGTATATGTTCAGTTTCCCGTCAGTTTTCAGAGGGTTGAAGGACAATGATGTCAGAACATTGCAGGTTGTATTCACGGAAATGATTTTTAAGTATAATTTATGTTGATGTGAACTGTTGCGGTTGAAGAAAGAAAAAACGTCCCCGGAAACGACGCCACGTGAAATTGAGAGGTCATAACAAACATATCCCTCAGTTAGTCTGAGCATGAACACGGACCATAGACGTGTAATTGTTGCTGTTTATGCTCCACACAGTTTTTACCAGATGATTTGATGGAGGCAGATTGATGCCATAGGTCAACGTCAGCACCTGCAGGAATATGGAAAACCCATAAGCGCGGCAGCACCATTGTTTGTTTCCTCGGCTCCGTCACTCGCAGCTTCTTCATTAGCTCTCGGCAGCGTCGTCACACGCGCCCGTTTATTTCCTTCTATTTACATAGCAGTTTCAATGAATAGTAATGAGCGCTGTTGTTGTTGCTCTGTTTGCTGATGACCTTCTCACTCGCTCCTCGCACACATTATACTCTGCTGCAACGGAAATGAGCTGCGTCCGCACACGCGGGCCATCAGCAGTTTTAATGCAAAGCTAATGGGCTTTCCTGCATTTGACATCCACCGCCGCTCACCGTCGCCGCCATTACAACCCGGCAGATGTACATCAGACATACATTAAGGAGACGAGAGCCGTTTGTGGAGCGCGCACAGCGACACACTCTCACGCTCAATGTGACCCTCGTGCACACACTCGTCAATAACAGCATATGGCTCCACACAAAGAGACGACACTAACAACATCCCTGAAATCCTGAGGAGAGACGGAGATGATGGTTTATGGAGACACTTCAACGGGAACGCTGCTCGTTCACTGGAGCAAATCCTGGTTGAGAAAGAGCGAGAGGAGGGAATCAACCAGTTTTACATCACACCCTGACGTTCACACCTACAGGTCACTTCCTGCAGCAACCTGCATCAGTCTGCAGGTCATCGGACTGTGGGAGGAAGCTGGAGAAAATACCAGTGAGAGGATCGGCTGTGTCAGGCTGGACTGTTGAGGAACTTGCTGTCAGAGCAGCAGAAGTATCAGGGTTATTGTTCCTCTTTCTCTGAAATGAGTTGGAACAAATAGGAACCGACCTCTGAGGGTTAGGGTTACTCATACAAAAGTAAAACTCTACAAGATGCTGCACTTTCCTCATTTTAACGCAGGCGACAAACTGATATTCCTCCTCTGACGTGTAGTCTAGAATTAGGACTATTCTCATTCTTAGTTCATTTCAAACACATATATACACTAAATCTTTTCATCAAACCCCTGCAGCCATGTGATGGAATCCTGAATATACAGCCTGTGATTTGTTGCCGTGCCACAATGATTTTTAATAAACCATTAGCAAGCAACACCAGGATCCTACAGCTAAACCTCACATGATGAAACGGGCGTCACCGCTGCACAATCGGAGTTGAGACGTTTAATGGCTGACGTGCTTTGTTCAGCTCCCTCTCCCTGTGGACGCCCGCGGAGCTGACGGCCACTCGTTTGACAAACAGTTTGTGCTAATTGCAACCTCGCGAATACAAAAACAACCCACACGCAGACACGTTAAAAAGAGAAGTTCAAACAGTCCAGAGAGAGAGCTGGATATTTCATGAGCTGCTCACATCGAGCAGTGGGTGGTCGGAGGAGCAGCTGAGCAGATACAAGGTTGTGTTTTTACAGTGGTGATGAATGGAGCGCACACATGCTCAGAACAGGACTGAACTGATGAATAATAACTAAAACCATCCCCTGTGGTCCGTGGGTTCCCTTAACGCTGCAGTTTAAACATCATTAGCTTGAATAAATAGCTGCTGAACTTGAAGCCCTCGGTTCTGTCGGACTCAGATCTGCAGAGTGTAAACGCTGATCTGGAAACAGACGCTTCTCTGCAGCGAGGCCGTTTAAGACGGATGTGAAACCGGAGGGAGGAGCAGAGCCGAGTCACTTCCACAGGAGATCAGTGTCATCGTGAACACACCCAAGAAAGGGCAGGAAAACAACACAAACTAGTATCACTCACTCACTAAACCTACATTTGATCTGAGCACTTCTTTTCTTTTATTTCAAAGTAAAAGCTTGATGGCTTGTAGCCCAGATCTGGACCGCACAAGAAGTATCGTTCCACACGGGAGACAAGCTGCTACACAAGCCGCTACACAAGCCGCTACACAAGCCGCTACACAACCCGCTACACAACCCGGAGGTTATGAGTGGAATTTCTCATTATATTAAAAAATCTCTGATACATCTCTGATACAACATCACATATAATCAAGACATGTTTTTTGCTTTGTTTTTTTGTAAATAACAAAATCAATAATTTGAGGAAGTTCATTGTAATAAACTTTTCTGTAGATATTTCACAATTAAAAGAGTTTTATATGTTTCCACAAAGCAGATCTGAAAACAGCTGCCGGAATATTGTGAATGAAGTGCTGTCTCCAAATCACTGACGCTCTGAAAACCCGAGTATCAGTCGTCTTCCATGTGAACGAAGCAGAAACGAGCCTACTAAAGATGCGTTTCCCGAGACGTCCAATGAACAAACTGCGTGTGATTTACACGCTCTGCTTGTCTGTGTGTTTTCTGTGCTGTGAATCAAACGAAGTCAATATCCTTGTGATTTCAGACGGAGAAGATTCAGCTGCGAGTCTGAAACCTTTAAACACGTTTGATAAAGTGACTCGAGCACAGAAAGACAAGTTGGGGGAAGAGAACCATCAATCTCTCTGCAGCGAGATTTAAACCGCCGTCTCCTCGCACTTTATTCACCCAACATGTTTCAAACTCTTACAGTACACAGAGGGAGCGGATCAATGCAGCTTAGTAACCGATGGAAACGCCGCTGCAGGAAACAGGAAATTGCTCTTCCTCTCGCATCCTTGGCCGCTGGCTGTTCCTCGCTGATTTAGGACCAAGCGATTTCTCAATTGGGTCGTTTCAGAGCTGATTATTTATCCGGCTACATGATGTGATTCAGCTAATTAGGGCACGTCTCACCACTTCTCTCTTCACCTCCCCCTCTTATCTTCCCAACGCTCGTCTGTTAATCCTCTTCCCTGCTCTGTCCGTCTCTTCTCTTACGTCTTGGTAAATAAAACTGTTACTGTCTCTACGGCTCTGGCTGGAGATAAGAGACGTAACGTACGTTCTTTTAATATTTTGGGGGTAAAGTCTCCTGAGTAACGAGAAATCCAACAATGAGATGAACAAATGGTCACAAAGCAGCTGAAATAGTAATAGTATGAAAATGTAAACGTGGTTTCGCACGAGTTCCGACCATCGAATGTAAATAATGTTGGCCGATGCATTTCCACTTGCTTCTATTGGACAAAAATGGAGCTAAAATATTCTGGATATCGACCAATCGCAAGTCAGTCTAAGGTGTGAATCAAGACAACATGACAACTTTGTTAATTAGTTTTGTATCCAGATCTGATTTTAACCTGATTAAATATACACCTGGTGCGAACATGCATCTGCACCAGGGGGCGATAGAGTCTTTAAAAAAATGTATTTAACAAAGACAAAAATGCAACAGAAGACGCAAAGGAATCAAATCCAGGTGATGGATTAGTAGAACATAGATTTGGTAGAAAAAGCAGTAAAGCAATACATAGAAAGAGTAAAAAGTGTCAGGGGAAATACAGATGTTTTTCCCTGTGGTTGTTTGTGTTTGTTCCCTCGCTTGTTGATGAGATTTACGGTTGTCACGAGCTGATGACAGCGAGTGCGACGGGACGGGCTGTAAAAGATTATTACACCGAGATGAAATCACATCGTCTCACTGAAGTAAAACCATAGAGGCTCAAGGTGGAGCAAAACAACTTCCAGAAGTCTCCTACAGAAATCTTTACATCCTGCTCGGCCTCGAGAGTTGGGACAGTGATGTTATCTGGAAAACTTCGAAAGGTTGTGGGTCCTGAGAAACATGTGAGGATGTAGTATGTTATCTTTTCCTATCTTTATCCCAGAGCTGTGTTTCAATTCACAGATCCACATCTTTCGAAGGCTGCATTTCAAGACCAAATAAGGAATTTGATAGTTTAATCGCTGGTGGTCTCCATCGGATGTTAAAACTCTTAAGGTTCAACGTAAGAACTGTGTGCCAGATAATATTGTTAAATGAAAGAAAACTTAAAATGCCACAGGAAACGGCAGTTTTGGCCAATGAGTAAGTTTTAACTCAATAAAACACACTCTGCTTCCCCTAAGTTTACGATGGCTGTAAGGGTCAATGGACAAGCTGGTGATAAGAAGACAAGACTGTCCCATTTCGGTTCAGCTGCTGGGTCCATGTGGCCGATGAAGGATGCAGCCAATGGCAGCTGCGTAGTTCCTGTTACCGGTAAGTAGCGCTATGACAGTGACTACATATAGATAATCAGATGTGTTCAGGCCGGGACTCTGATCACACGTGAGAAACTTGGGGCAGATTGGACAATGCACAGAGGAGTTCCAACAACTTCCTCTTTCACGGCAAATGCTTAGAATTTGACATCACGGACCAAAGACACGCTGTTACATGAAAACTCACAGATTTCACACAAATTCATCATCAGCGTGTTGAGGCCCTTCTCGCAAAGTGTGACATGGTTGTGGTCAATAGACTAGGAGTAGTACATTCAAGTGTAAGACATGTAAACAAATTTGAAATTTCCTGTTGCCGCCAGGGGGCACTGTAATTGTAGAGCAAGATTTCTGTGTCGATGTTGTCAGGCCGGGACTCTTGTCATACATGTAAAGTTTGGAGTAGATTGGACAATGTAAGTCCGAGATACAACAACTTCAAATTCTAATCAGGTCATCAATGAGTGAATTGGGCCAAATGTCAAGAAATCCCCTCCAGGCGGTCTCCAGGCCACCATGTGCAAAAATCAAATCAGATACTTATTGACTCAAATCAGATATTTATTGAATAGTGAATGTCTCATAATGTCCGTCCACTGGCTGTCTTATTTCTAGTTTGGTTTATTTGCAGGTGGCAACCAACGTCGAGGGGCACTATCGCCATCTACTGTATCTCTTATTGCCCTATGTGACAAATGCAATAAAATTAGTTGAGCACTTCCTCTGTGTCCTCTTCCCTGCTCCGCCTGTAGTACACAGGCAGATAAATACATCAAAGACTCAATTACATCAAAGACCTGAATACAATCTGACATCAAAGCACCTGTAAAATCATCGACATTCATCTTCTTTGAATCAAATGATTGTTAGAGAGTGGTATTTTGCTTAACTGTTTCCAGTTAAACATATTCAAAGCAATCACCTGAAGTTCATAACTTAACAGTGCAGTCCACTGAAGAAAAAAGATAATCATGGCCAACAAGAACCAGTATGACCAGTATGAGAACCAGCAGCTGAGAAGTCATCTGCAAACCATAGACAAACTGAGGGAGAAGGAGAATGAAGAGAAATTAAAAAAAGAGCTGGAGAAGATTAAACAAATGTTAATAATGTACGATGACTGCATTTTTAAGCAGAATTCGTCCAAGCTAAGACACACCTCAGATGCCTGCATCCAAGTCTGTCTGCCGGATACAAGCCAAGAGGAACATTTGCTGAAGCCGATCGAATGCCCGGAGAACCGCCTGGAGATGGAAGAAGTCTCAGACAAGCATGCAAAAGGGAAGTACAGTAAAGAACTGACATGTATGGAAGAAAGGCTCAAACTGTCTGAGGAGCAGTGCAGGGAGGCATTGAAGGAAGCAGAAGAAATCAAAGAAATTAATAGTTTTCTGGAATATGAAAACCAGATGCTCTTTGAAGAACTGGAGAGAATGAAAACAGTGGCTGACTGCCCGTTCAGAGAACCACATGTTGTGGCATCGCAGGCAACGGCGATTGCAGAAGAAATCACACAGTTGAATCAGGAAAATCCAATTCCGGAGCTCATTGCAGAGCTTGAGAGGATAACACAAAAGGCAGGAAAACCCACACAGATGAGCAGGGATGGGTCATGTACTGAGGAGCTCACTGAGGAGCTCACTGAGGAGCTCACTGAGGAGCTCACTGAGGAGCTCACTGAGGAACTCACTGAGGAACTCATTGAGGAACTGGAGAAAATGAATGAAATGAGAAGACAGGATGACGTCGAGTTTGAGGAGGCATATTCGTCTGATTCCTTTTTCAGTTCAAATAACTGTCAAATAGCCTCTCCAGAGTCATATGAGTGCAAGTATCTGGAAGAAACCAACCAGGTGCTCAAGGAGAAGGTGGCAGAGTACACGGCTGAAATTGTTAGGCTCATGATCCAGGTCTCCGAGATGCAGAAGCCTCTGCTGAGTCTTCAGATAGAGCGGACATCCCTTCAGAAAAGCTTCATAGAAGTTCAAGCACAGCTGAGGTCAGAGACCAAGTCAAATGTTGCCTTGCGCTCAAAAATCCAGCAGCTTAAAGAATTATTAGAGGAGCAGTGCAGCCAGACCGCAGGACAACAGATATCCCAGAGGTGTCTGGAGGAGGATTCGAGCACGCCACCGGTTAGCTGTGAAAGCACCGATGAGTTGCCTAAGAAGAAGAAGAAGTTTTGGAGGAGGTTCATTGGGCTCTGTCTTTGTGGCCGAGAGCGTGGGAAATGTTAAAGCTGCATTCAGTGACTATTAGCTTGTTTATTATATATTTTTTAAATATTATTATTATCAGCTGTATATATATTCATTTATTTTTTGTGTATAATGGTGGCAACTATTGTGGACTATGATCACAACAAGACTGCTTCACAGACAATATGTCTACTCACATATTCTACCATTACTGACAATAACCCTTCATCTCTATCAGACATCTCATCTTATGTATAATATTATATGTATATTTTTGTGTAGTTTTGTCGAGGCTTAAGGACAAAGGATGTTGCACCTTGTTAAGATCTATGAAACAATTTGTGATTGTGTTGAATATGGGCTATACAAATAAAATTTGTGACCATGATGACGATGACCTGTTTTCTGAATTCAGTATCGAGTTTACCTGCTTGGTGATTCAGTCATCACCTGCAGCAAAATGTAATAGTTACACCTGGATTAAAGAATGCAGATACATGTAAAACAGATTTTCTTCCTGCATTTCTTTAGCAGCAGATAAAGTTATACTGGCACCATCAAGAACGAAGAAGATGCAGTATTTTAAGGAAATAGGACTCATGGGTCATGTATGCCTTATGCCGGGACATTGGGTCGGAGAGAGGCTTTACACCTCATCCAATTAAGCTAATTAAAAGTAAATGCATTGTACAGTGATGTACAACATACACAATTCTTCTTCAGTGCTTCCACAAATTAAATAATGTACTGAAACAAGTGTACAACATCAAATGTATAAGAAAACATCTTGTATGTAGTGTTACAATGGACAACTTTGCTTTGATATGAGTGACTTGTGGATGACATTTCATGATACAACTCTTATTAGGGCCCGAGCACCGAACAGTGGGAGGCCCTATTGAAATTGTAAAAAATAGGATTATTTTTATTTTTTTTCAGGCAAATGAATTGGCTTTTTGAGGCCAAACTTCGCAGAAAATTAGAAAGTGGTGAAAATGTACGTATCCTGGAGTAATTTGAAATGGGCGTGGCAAAATGGCTCAACAGCGCCCCCTGGAACGCAGCCCCTGAGTTCACATTGACCGATCTTCACAAAAATCGATACACAAGTGTATCATGACCAGACAAACAAAAAAGTCTCAAGGAGCATTTTGAAAAAACGCAACAGGAAGCCCGCCATTTTGCATTTAGTGGCCATTTTTCACATTTTTCCCATTTTTCACATTTTTCACATTTTTACTTTGATGTACTTGTCCCAGGGCTTTTATCTGATCAACTTCAAATTGAGATGAGCGTCATCACAACAAGACGGAGATACAAACTAACTCAAAGGTCGATTTTTCGTCACACGGTGTGACCGTGGCGTGGCGCCACATTTATTGAATGCCCAAAGTCACACCATATGATGGTGTCACACTTAAGGTATAATAATCACAACAAAATGTAAAATCATTTGATGATGTCATACTTTTTTACTGCACTCACACACAAATTAATGAGCAAACTTGAGCTGATTTGAATTTATAAAACCATCTTTTAATTGTATGAACTTGTGTCTATTTGTTTGCACTTTGCTTCTGTCTCTTTAATGTGACTTCAGCTCTGCAGTTACGTCACAGACTCCCCCCCCCTGCACTTCCTGTTAATATTTAACTTTCACTTCCACTCGAGCAGAACTTCCTCTGAACTTTGAACACTGATCAGATCACAAACATATTCAAGCAGCTATTTTACACCAAGTCTCTTGTCTGTGTGAGCTTGTTGCTGCCAAACTTTTGACCAGTTATCAAATCCAAGGCTTGAATTACTTTTTACAATCGTGTCCTGACACCAGAGAAACCAGGAAGCATCTGTTCCTCCCTGAAGAGACGCAGGCGGAAAACCAGACGATCACATTCACCTTCCAAACCAAACTGAACCAAACCAGACCAAACGTCCTGAGTGAGTCCAGCTACAGGAGAGAAGAGTCAAACTACAACCTGCCGACGCTCCACACACTGACCGTGAGTTTAACTAACACCTCGACTCAGAGAGGAAGTGAACCTCAGTGAAGTTCGTGGAGCTGTGACTGACTGACTGTCTGTTTTCAGCTTCACCTGGAGACTCAATGGCTTCCAGATTAGAAGAGGATCTCTGCTGTCCCGTCTGCCAAGAGGTCTTCAGAGATCCTGTCATTCTGTCATGTAGCCACAGCTTCTGTAAAGACTGTGTGAAGAGCTGGTGGAAAGACAAAGAAGTAAAAGAGTGTCCAGTTTGTAAGAGAAGATCTTCAATGTTGGAACCACCTTGTAACCTGGCGTTAAAGAACCTGTGTGAGACCTTCTTACAGGAGAGAGATCAGAGCTCTTCACATGCTCTCTGCAGTCTGCACTCAGAGAAACTCAGACTCTTCTGTCTGGACCATCAGCAGCCAGTGTGTCTCGTCTGCAGAGATTCAGAAAAACACACCGACCACAGAATCAGACCCATCGATGAAGCTGCACCACAACACAAGAAGCAGCTTCAGGAAACTCTGGAGCCCTTGAAGAAGAAGTTACAGTGTTTTGAACGTGTTAAAGTAAAGTTTGAACAAACAGCAGAACACATTAAGGTCCAGGCCGGACTCACAGAGACGCAGATCAAGGAGCAGTTTAAAAAGCTTCATCAGTTTCTGGAGGAGGAAGAGGAGGCCAGGATGGCTGCACTGAGGGAGGAAGAGGAGCAGAAGAGTCGGATGATGAAGGAGAAGATTGAGGCTCTGAGCAGAGACATAACGGCTCTTTCAGACACAATCAGAACCACAGAGGACGAGCTGAGAGCTGAAGACGTCTCGTTCCTGCTCAACTACAAGGCTGCAGTGGAACGAGTCCAGCAGCGCCCCCTGCTGGATGATCCACAGCTGGCCTCAGGAGCTCTGATAGACGAGGCCAAACATCTGGGCAACCTGAGCTTCAACATCTGGAACAAGATGAAGGACGTGGTCTCCTACAGTCCTGTGGTTCTGGACCCAAACTCTGCTGATCCATGGCTCGTCCTGTCTGAAGATCTGACCAGTTTGAGACGAGGAGAGAGACAGAAGCTTCCTGACAATCCAGAGAGGTTTGATTATTACCTCTCAGTCCTGGGATCTGAGGGTTTTAACTCAGGGACTCACAGCTGGGACGTCCTGGTTGGAGACAGTACAAGCTGGACACTGGGTGTAAGAGCAGAGCCTGTCCAGAGGAAGGGAGACAAACTGTCTGGATACTGGGGAATATGGTTCTATGAAGGTAAATACAGAGCAGGGTCACCATCAGCATTATCTGTTCTCTCTGTGCAGAAGATCCAGAGGATCAGAGTGAAACTGGACTGGAACAGAGGAGAACTGTCGTTCTCTGATCCTGATACTAACAAACACATTCACACCTTCACACACACTTTCACTCAGAAGATGTTTCCATACTTTAGCACTAGAGATCACTTGAAGCTGTTACCTGTGAATGTCTCTGTGACGCTGGATCAGAGCAGTTAGAGAGAAAGATTTTATTCATCATGTTTATTTCTTCAAGAGAAATCTGCTGAATTTAAAAGTTAAACTCGTTATTCTAAAGCTTTGTTTATTTCTCCTTTTACTTCTCACTCGTTTTTATTTCTCCTGTCGACTTTTCCACGTGTGTAAAAAGATTTCATTATTTTCTGATCTTTATCTTTGGTTTGTTTTTTACTTTCATGGAAAATGTTTTCTATCATTTAGATTTTGTGTGGATCCATGAAGTCGAGCAAACTGATGAAGATCCACATAAAAACACATTTATCAATAACAGCTGATCATTGTTCACATTCAACAAACTTTATTAAAACTCACACATGAGACATGATTCATGTTTAATCACATAAAGTCTGTTCACATATGAAATAATCCAACATATATGAACATTTGTCTGTTTGATGTGATGAAGCCAAAATGATTCTGTCTGTAAAAGTGTTTATTCAACAGCAGCCTAGTGATGTGATTTTAATATTGTGATCAAAATAATAAAAACTATGAAACAGAAACAGAGTTCTGACCTTTTTTAAGTTGAGATGTAAATATGAAGCCAAAATGATTGTGTCTGTAAAAGTGTTTTCATTCATTCCTCGACAACAAAACAACAGAGGTTTAGTTCATTAATAATTCTATTTTAGAATCTATTTTATTTTTTGTAAAGCTTCCCCCGAAGCTGTTGTCATAGCAACGTGATAGAATGTAAAAAAATATATAGTTTATGTCTTTTAAGGACACTTTAGAGGACACTGCTATAGCTCCTATGATAAGTGATGGTGTCCATTAATGTATCTTTAATGATTTAAAAGAGACTCTGTCCTATTATCCTGCCCTATGATCCTGTCCTATCTTCTCCTTTGCCGGAACAGCATATACAGAGCTGCCATCTGCCAATAAACCGAGCAAAGAAGACTTCACTCAGTGTATCATTGAGGATAACTACTGAAGATAAGCTGAACTACAGATAATAATTTCTCAGCGTAGAAGGAAGGTATATGACTAGAGATAACATGGATATGACCAGAGAAGACATGTACTCACTTGTCTCCAGCACCATGGAACAGGCACAGAAGGACATTAATGACCTCGAAAGGTCGATCTCCAGCTGGACTGCAGAGGAACATGCCATGTCTATGGATCAGTATGATGGCTCCACACTGGGTCCTGTCACACTACAGAAGGTGGATGAATACCTGGAGGTTTTTTTTGCAAAGAAGCGAATGTCTGCCGAGCCTTGTGGGAGATTCCAAGTGGACGAAGATGCCACACAACAAAGTCAATCTGCCACAGTCCAGACATGGGACCTGAGTTCCTCTGCCTTAGCTCCTATGATAAGAACATTCTTCAACAATTTAACAGAGGAGTGAGTGATTTTTTCCCCCCATTGAAACTCTGAAAATATATTTGCATTTCGTTTTGCATTATTCATATTTTAAATTATTACAATAATTATTTGGAATGTAATTATTGTCCCTGTTTAAACCTCTGTGTCTGTTTCTGTTTCAGGCAATGGAGAGAACTAAGTGAAGGAGAGTACAATGGAGCTGTAAAGGAGTTGCTGATTTTTATGGGTGTGGATATGATGAGTGTTATCTCAGAATCAGTCGTCAGAACCACCTTACAGTCAACGAGTCAGTTATCCAACAGGTATGAGAAGAATGAGAAGAATCAGACTAAGGAGAAGGAGGCAAAACTATGGAGATCCTCTGATGGAGATGCCCCAGGCATGGAAGACATCAGTATCTCTCAGGCCCGCAGACCCTTAGAAGCGGAGGAAATGCAGGAATTAGGTGGACTCAATCAGAATGAGAAGGAAAGACTGATTGTGGGGGTGGTGGATTTCCTCATGAATAAATATTCGCTTAAAACCTATTTAGAGTCATTCACGAAGTTACCCGACACTTCCAGCACCTTCGACCCAGAGAGACTCTCTTCTTCTAAGGGTGAGATGAAAAATAACGTGGAAATCTGCCTCATTCAGGCTTTCTGTGATGTGATTGGTGAAGATATCCCTGGGAGGATTTCATGTGAATTCACAGAGGCTATAGTGACTGAGGTAATTGATGTGGTCAACTCTGTGGCCAAGCAACAGTCACTTGCTGCAGGATCGTTCAGTGCCTTTGCTCCTCCCAGCATACAGCTGTCAGGGGTCAGTGAAGCCAAGACCCTGGCAGGTGCTATTTTGACCATGCAATCCTTCCTCACAGGACGAGCCCATGAAATCATGAGAAAGTTTATGACACAAGGGCGTGAAAACATCATTATCCTTGAGACAGAGGCCTACTCTGGCCTCTCATCAGGATCAGAGGAGATAGGGGGGGCGGTTTCCTCTGCAAACTCATCTGAGGTTGCAGAAATGTTTGAGGCAGACAACAGTGAAACTGCTTCAGACTTCCTTGAGCAGATGGAACTTGATGAGGCTCAAGAGGAGGAAGAGGAGGCAAAACTGGGAACCACCTCTCCTCCAATATCAATGGATGAGGGAGATGACTCAGACATGGAAATCATCAGTATCCCTGAGACAGAGGCCTCTTCCAGCCCCTCTAGAGCATCAGAGGAGATACAGGAGGCAGTTTCCTCTGCAAACTCTTCTCAGGTTGCAGACAAGTTTGAGGCAGACAACACTGAAACTACTTCAGATGTCAATGAGCAGATAAGACTCGATGAGGCTCAAGAGGAGGAAGAGGAGGCAACACTGGGAACCACCTCTCCTCCAATATCAATGGATGAGGGAGATGACTCAGACATGGAAATCATCAGTATCCCTGAGACAAAGGCCTCTTCCCACACCTGTAGAGTATCAGAGGAGATAAAGGACCTAGTTTCCTTTGCAACCTCATCCGCCATATTAAAAATGTTTGAGGTAGACAACAGTAAAACTACTTCAAATAACCAGGAGCAGATGAAACTTGATCGGGCTAAAAAGGACAAGGAGGCAAAACTGCGTAGCACCTCTCCTCCAATATCAATGGATGAGGGAGATGACTCAGACAGGGAAACCATCAGTATCCCTGAGACAGAGGCCTCTTCCAGCCCCTCTAGAGCATCAGAGGAGATATTTGAGGTTGCAGAAAGGTTTGAGGCAGACAACAGTGAAACTTTTTCAGATTTCAATGAGCAGATAAGACTTGATGAGGCTCAAGAGGAGGAAGAGGAGGCAACAATGGGAACCACCTCTCCTCCAATATCCAAGGAGGAGGGAGATGACTCAGACATGGAAATCATCAGTATCCCTGAGACAGAGGCCTCTTCCAGCCCCTCTAGAGCATCAGAGGAGATACAGGAGGCAGTTTCCTCTGCAACCTCTTCTGAGGCAGACAGCATTGAAACTGCTTCAGATCTCCATGAGCAGATGCAACTTGAATGGACTGAAAAGAAGGACGAGGAGGCAAAACTGGACAGCACCTCTCCTCCAATATCCAAGGAGGAGGGAGATGACTCAGACATGGAAATCATCAGTATCCCTGAGACAGAGGCCTCTTCCAGCCCCTCTAGAGCATCAGAGGAGATACAGGAGGCAGTTTCCTCTGCAACCTCAGAAGAGGTTGCAGACAAGTTTGAGGCAGACAACACTGAAACTACTTCAGACTTCCTTGAGCAGATGAAACTCGATGAGGCTCAAGAGAAAGAAGAGGAGGCAACAATGGGAACCACCTCTCCCCTCATATCAAAGGAGGGAGATGACTCAGACATGGAAATCATCAGTATCCCTGAGACAGAGGCCTCTTCCAGCCCCTCTAGAGCATCAGAGGAGATATCTGAGGTTGCAGAAAGGTTTGAGGCAGACAACAGTGAAACTACTTCAGACTTCCTTGAGCAGATGAAACTTGATGAGGCTCAAGAGGAGGAAGAGGAGGCAAAACTGGGAACCACCTCTCCTCCAATATCCAAGGAGGAGGGAGATGACTCAGACAGGGAAATCATCAGTATCCTTGAGACAGAGGCCTCTTCCAGCCCCTCTAGAGAATCAGAGGAGGTATTTGAAGTTGCAGAAAGGTTTGAGGCAGACAACAGTGAAACTGTTTCAGATGTCAATGAGCAGATGCAACTTGAATGGACTGAAAGGAAGGACGAGGAGGCAAAACTGGGAACCACCTCTCCTCCAATATCCAAGGAGGAGGAGATGACTCAGACATGGAAATCATCAGTATCCCTGAGACAGAGGCCTCTTCCAGCCCCTCTAGAGCATCAGAGGAGGTATTTGAAGTTGCAGAAAAGTTTGAGGCAGACAACAGTGAAACTGTTTCAGATGTCAATGAGCAGATAAGACTCGATGAGGCTCAAGAGGAGGAAGAGGAAGCAAAACTGGGAACCACCTCTCCCCTCATATCCAAGGAGGAGGGAGATGACTCAGACAGGGACAACATCAGTATCCCTGAGACAGAGGCCTCTTCCAGCCCCTCTAGAGCATCAGAGGAGATACAGGAGGCAGTTTCCTCTGCAAACTCTTCTCAGGTTGCAGACAAGTTTGAGGCAGACAACACTGAAACTACTTCAGACTTCCTTGAGCAGATGGAACTCGATGAGGCTCAAGAGGAGGAAGAGGAGGCAAAACTGGGAACCGCCTCTCCCCCAGCTCCCTCTTCTGCCTTCTGCTATGATGCCTCTGAGAAGACCCCCACTCTAACTTCGAGGAATAGTTCAACATCAGAGCCTGGAGAAAATGAGGACATTAGGGAATTAAGCGAAAGAGTGGACGATCAAGATTTGAGGGAAAGGCTGATTAATATGTCTGTAGGTGTGATGAATGCGATCGTGAATGAATTTCCACAAAGCTCTTCACAGTCAATCACGACGTTAGTCAACGCTTTCAGGAGTTCTACGAGGGAGAGTAAGAGGAGGAGCAACGCAGACAGCTGCCTCGGTCCGGATGCCAGTGATTCACCCCAGCTTACAGCCGATAGCGACGGAGGCAAATGATGTCGTCAACTCTGTCACTTCCACAGACGCACAACACTCATTGGACACAGGATCCTCCACCACAGAGGACCCATCCCTTCTTCTTCTTCTTCTTTTTTTTGTAAAGTGAGGACATTTTGGCATTTTTGTCTCTGTCGCACACTCTCTCTCTGTCTTTATGTTTTTTTACTTTTGGAATATGTAAGGTGATATGATTTGTTCCCTTTCTGCATTCATCAAATAAAGGGTTTTTACCAAAAAGCTGCCTCAGACTCTCTGTTGGTAGAAAAACAAGTTGCAATGATTTAATGAGGAATTAAAAATAGCGCAAGTGATTTTGTGTTCTTCTTTCAAACGCACAGTAATCTGCCGCTGAATTCATTTCCTCCCAGTATTGGCTGCTGGGAGGAAATGATGTTATGTGTCCTTTTGTAATTGTAGTGAACAGCAGGGAAGGTGGAGCTCGGTCTGTGGAGGCCAGAGTGGGATCACCAGGAGAGATGAAATAAAATGGGATTTGTTTGTGCGCGAGTGAAATCATCAAACACACGTCAGGCAGCGTGAGACTCAATGCGTCATCGTGAATTTATTTCATCGTGTGTCTCCGTGAGACAAACACGTCCTCCTTGAAAGCCACGTTTCAAAAGCACCAGGAGTGAAATGTTCCTTCTGAGCGGTGGAACACTGGAAGCATCTGACATGCTGTTCCCCTCCAGTCAGGCAGGTGTCAGTAACGCAGAAGACTAAACAACAGCAATGAGTATTAAATAAAAATCACGAATAAAAATCATAAATATAAAGTCCTGGACTTACTTCGTCATTGCTTCTTCTGCCTTGTGCTCTGTTCTGTGACTCCCTGTCGACGTGTTGAAGCCGTAGATCCTAAATACAAAATCGGCGACGTGTCACCACTTCCTGCCGTTGTACAAACCTTGATGAAATTGCCGCCGTACAGTTCCCAGTGATATCATTTGGAGTCTGCACTGTAGTGATCGGGGGAGGGACTCAACCGTTGTCAAGTCAGTCTCAGAAGATGATTTCCAGATATCAACTGTTATAGCACATTTAGGCATGATTGACATCTTCGTCAGTGTCTGTGTTTGGCTCCACTTCTTCCATTCTGAGATATTTGTGTTGTTTTTGTTTATTGCATCTTTGCGTCCGTCATTGTTAGAAACGTCCTAAACACGGCCACTCGCTCGTGTGAGGAGGATCTCCTGCTGTGTTCTCACACCGGCTACCTCTGGAGTTTTTAGGGGAGCTGGCAGGAGAAGCTCCAAAAGGTCTGGAGTCTGGAGTAAGTAAACAAAAACAATGGGACAGACTTAACGAGTTGTGAGTAATGTTTTGGGGAAAAAAATCTTTATCAGAAAACTCTGGACTATAAATTATTTTTCTGAATAAAAGTGAAGAGAGCCATTTATATTGTTCAGGGATTACAGATAGTTTGACCTTGCAGGAAACCGATGATGGATGTTTCACTTCCCTTTCATTGCTCGATGTTGTAACAGCTCAGTTAATGGGTGTTTTTAAAAGCACATTAAATAATGGGATTTGTTCCCCCCCCGATCACAACTCAGAGCTGTACGTCTGCTGTCAGAGCCGGGAATGTAATCTCCAGGTTTGACTTTGTCTCTGTGTGTTTGTCTGAAACCTGCAGGTTTGGCACAGATCAGAAACCTTTTTACGCTCCTGCACCAAATCATGAAGAAAAACCAAGCAAAGCGACGGTGGCTTGATTTCCTCAGTGCTCTGAAAAGTCAGGGTGCTGATTGTGTGATCAATGAGGCACAAACTGGCACTTCTGTCTCCAACCAGCCGTTTGGTTTGCTAACGACAGAATGAAATTAGGTCTCCCACACGCCGCCGCCGCCGGATGCAGCAAGCTCCAGAAAATACTAAAGAAAGACGAAAGATAATTTAGCCAACTGCTGGTTCGGAAGAGACACCGCAGAGATTTCTTATGAAGCTGCATGAGTCATGAAAACAATCTGGCGAACATTAAAAAAACTAGTCACCAATATCACGGTGGGCTCAGCAAATTACTTTCAGCCAATTAGAAGCACAAGAGTCATTGTCACAGACACAATTCGTCTATAGGATTAAACAAATTGTGGGTTTAACACCTCAGAAGTCTGACGGGCCACAGATGGAGGATCAGACCACACACAAGGCCTGATGGGAACAAATAAAACATAACAAAGAAGCAGGGAAATACTGCTCAGTCTGAGACGAGACATTTAAAGTGACTAGTCCCGTAAGAAATGGCTGAATCAGTCGTTAACTCCAATACACTGACGTCAGGATGACCTTTAATGGGTATTCGCTATTTAGCAAATCTGCTTTGTCGAGACTTTAAACTGAGAAGATCATCACTGACAACACTGTTTTACTGTGCGTCTTCCTGTGTGTTACTGTTTTGTGTTCCTCTCTGTGTTCTTTGTGTTACTGTATGTGTTACTGTTTTGTGTTCCTCTGTGTTTCTTGTGTGTTACTGTGTGTGTTCCTGTGTTTTACTGTATCTGTGTAAATGTCAGAAAATCAACTTGCTTGTTTCATATTCACAACAAGCAACTAGAGTTTTTAAAATAAGCCCCAAAACCACAACCTGCCAAGCGACTTAAAGAAAGAAGAAGCCCAAAGTCGTGTACTGCAGCTGGACCTGGCCCGGACGCCACACCCTGGCTCCGCCCCCGTTCCGTCACCTTGCAGAATCTCTGGCTGTTTGTCTCGTCAGGCAGGATCCAATAACCACTGCAGTCAACTTGAACAACGCCTTTTTATTTTGGCATCTTTGAAAACTGCTCCATGAGCGGCAGTTTCAGACCGAAGAATGGAGAGAAACGTGAGTAACCAGGATGGATGGGAAACCTCAGTGTGTGACCGGAACAAAGGAAGAACAAAGACACTCAGGGCGAACGCACAGGGTTGGAAGAAATGTTCACAGAACGGGATCTGGTCAATGTGACGAGAAGCCACATGATCAGAAGTGTCGCTATGTCAGAAATATGCAGATTACGCATTTAAAGAAATTCTGATTGAGCAGATTAGCAGATTGGCAGATTAGTATTAATAATTTGCAATTATCTTTATTTCAAATAAGTGTTACTTACATGTAAAATCAATGGTAATATTTGTTATTCTTATGTCAAAGTTATGGAAACATTTTAGTCCAATTGATGTTCTTCTGATCATTAAACTGATGATTCATAATTTTGTTTTGTAGTATTCTCCGTCTGTATTTTCCTTAGTTGATAATTGCAGCGTTTTCCCGTTTCAACCCTGTGCATCATCTCCTACGAGACTTTCTTTGGAGTTTTCCTTGCTGCGTTCGCTTCTGAGAATCATTCTGTGGAGCAGAAGAACAAAAAACCAAAGAGTTCACTCATAGTAGCACAATGTAGACACAGCACACGTGGAGAGAATGCAAAGACCTCGGGCCCGACACAACGGCGACAGCAGAACAGAAAGGAAGCGGGTTTGTGTTTGTACGAAGCGTCTGAGCTCAGCAGGAGGGACGAGTACAGGAAGGAGGAGGCAGAAAAACAAACCCAGCATCTTCTCCCCAGAGGAACATTGTATACATCGCTGTACATGCTAGATCAATGGATATCCTTAAACAGTATTTTTTATAACCTTTTTGTACAAAAACACATACTGATGTACATCATAGAAAAGGATTTCATTTCTGTAAAAGAGCAGTGTTTCTCTTTTGTCGGCGCGTAATGTCTGGCGCACGGTTTTGTGTACAATATTTACATATACAACCGTATAAAAAGATTTATTTCTCCTGTGTACATATATTCAAAAACAAAAAATAGCATCAGATCGGTTGATTTAGTTGTGAAATACTTCTGAGAGTCCTTGAATATCCAGTGACTGAGAAGCAGCGACAGGAAGAAGCTTGGTGCACCTGACTCTTGAAAAGGATGTGACACTTCAGCAGAAGATACAAAATGGCTGAATGATACTTTGACTGGGGTCAGCATCACGAGCCACTTGGTCAACAACATCTAGTTTTTCCACGGTGTTACATATTTGTCAGAGATAAAACTTGACAAAACTTAATTTTGCTCCATTATGATGCTAATTATGATGCATTTTCCTCCGATGTCACGTTCAGGGTGCTTTGATTTTATGAGCCTAAATCTGACCAATCGGCGTCTGACGAGACATGGACAGTAAAAGTCAAAATACCACGTTAGCACTCAACCATTTCCTGGTTGATAACGTTACATGACACAATGGGAAGTTGGAAATATCAATGCAAACCTTCGAAACATCGATCTAAGCCTAAATTAAGTAGATGTAAAGAAGCCAGCAAAGTATTAACTGTCAAATTAAGTATTTGGTAAGGTCATGTGACTTTATACTCACTGCAACATTCAAATGGGTTGTATTTACTTTGCTCATGGGACGAGTCAATCAGAGCACCCCCCCTCTAGTGGTATTTATGGCTGTTCGTTGGATTGGGTTCCGTCTTTATGCCTCAGCGGTCACTGCATTGCGTGATCCGACTGCTTGCTTCTAAACTGTTAGCCTCTGTGACAGTAATGTTAATATTAGCGTCCATGTTAGCGTCGACTCATAAGCGGAACCTCCCACATCGTAACCACGAGCTCATGAGTTCTATCAAAAGGAAACCACCAATAAACACAGAGGAAGTGTTTCTTCATTCTCTGACCAGGACGCCACTAGTTCACTAAACCTTCACGTAGAAAACCGTATTTCGCTGCAATAATAATAATAATAATAATAATAATAATAATAATAACTAAAATCTCTTATTTCTAACATTTAAAAATTATGTATATCTACGGCTGAAATACTTTACGGCTACATCACTTTTCAAATATTCTAACAAGACCCTTGACCAAGTGGTTTGAGTTGTTCAAACAGAACCAAAGAAAAGTTTCGTTGCCACAATCGCGTGAAACTAAAGGACATGTTTTTGGGCCAAGTGATTTTTATTCAGCAGTGGCGATCAGACCCATCAGTGCCTGTTTAACTCCACAGGATCACAAGTTAACAGCAACACACACATGTGGCCACACAGGATATTTGTTCATGAAAAGGAAAAAGAAGCAGTGCATCAAACGGGGCGAACTCGCGGTGGTTAATTCAACAAAGGAAAGTTTCACATCGTTTTCCAGAATCAGCCGCTGACAGCGGGGGATGGAAGCTACGGTCAGACGTGGCTGAAGGTCTTTGCATTCGCACAGAAGGAGACGGTTTGAAACGGGGATGAGGCTGAAATCAGAGATCATGTTTCTCGCTGATGCCAAAGAAAGTCTGTGTGATGTGCTTCTTCTTGCCACAAGTGCATCGACATAAGGCACAGGCACAGTTCCCCTCTTTCAACAGAGCGGCTCGCATTAGTGTGTGTTTTTTGAAAAAAATGTCCCAGTGCAAGAAATTAGTAGGGTGACCATCGCCCCGGTCGGAGCAGCGCACGTTGGACATTTATGACATTCGTCCAGTTCGTCCGAGTGAATTCCCGGAGGGTGTCTTCTTCGTTGTCAGGACGGCAGGAGGTTGATGCTGTGTGGTCAGGAGGACGCACGGACGGAAAAACAAAACATCAACGGTCATCACATGAAATTAAATCCATCTTATTCGCTGAAGTTTGTCTGAAGCCAGTGGCGCCATGTTCATGTCATATCTCAAGAAGCACAAAGGCAAAGGCCCACCGAACACGTTCACTTTTAAAATTTGCAATTAAATGGCCTCTCGAGGCATTATGGGATAGCAGAGGGCGGGGGACTGACCAGTGCTGTGTGTCAATTCATCCTTCAGAGGCTGCGTCACTACAACATGATTATGAAATCAAATAATTCCCCTGATGCTAATTTGAATAATCAAGGGACATGTGATATGACGTGACCATGGCATCCTCAGTTTTCGGCATTAATAATAAATAATAAATTGTCCTTCTGTCCCACATTAGAAAAGAAGGAAAAGAAGAAGAGGAGGTGAGGAGGAGGAGGAGAAAGGAGGAGGGGGTGATCACCCTAATGATTCTGGTACTGAAGAGTTTTTGAGGGAGAGAAAGGAACAGATCAGTGTCTTCCAGTAGGTTCTCCTCTCGGTTTCCACCAGGAGCAAAGAGTGAGTGTGTGTGTGGACATATCTGTTGTGTGTGTGTGTGTGTCAGCTTTGTGTGTGTCAGCTTTGTGTGTGTCATGTTGTCTGTTTGGGTCGGACCGATATCGTCCTTGATCACTTGATCACTGTATTTTTGTATTAAAAAGTTGTTAAAACCTGTAATGTCTCCCTTTGATTCAGTTTAAAAGTCGTGTTGTTCTGATCTAGTGTGTGTACAAAGAGCTGAGACGCTGATGAGACTTGGAGCAGAGGTTTAATGTCCCATGATGCTCTGAACGCCGTTTCAAAGCCTGTTTCTCTCATATAAAATATTTTTAGCATTGAAATATTGGCACAAAGTTCAAAATGTTCGGTTGTGTTTCTTTAAAACGGTTCAGTTGAGCCTAAACATCAGTCTGAGTTGTTGTGATTGTAGCATGAATGTATCTGTGGAGGTACAGTATCTGTGATTGTTCATCCATCAGCTCTGGGAGTCTCTGTGTGTGTCTGTGTTTGTTTGAATCAGTCCGAGAGGCAGGCGATGCGTGTTCGTCTGTCTGTCCTTCAGGATACCTCTGTGTTTACTCATATCTCTGGGTTTCAGTCCTAGAGGCAGACGCTGTTGCTGATCTGGCAGGTGGACCCGGTGCCGGCCTGGGAGAGGAATAGCCTCCCGTTGGGACAGACGCAGACCTCGTAGACAGTCTGCCTTGTCCCGGAGGACGAGGAGCTGGTGGAGGCCTTCCCCTCCGGCAACCGCATCAGGCGGATCCTGCGAGCGTCCAGAGAAATCTGAGGGGGAGAAAACGGGTGAGACAAGAGCAGGATCAGTCAGGACTGAAATGATAACGCAAGTATTTGCTGTGCTTGTGAAGGGTCGTCCACACTGATGAGCGTATCGCAGGGAGCGATGGCACATGGGCGGTCCACTCCCGTTTGCCAGATCTATGCCATAAGTCAGCCACAGCAGTGGTTTGACAAATGGACGACAGCAATGGAGCCTGAGACTGTGACTGTAATTGTATGAATTGACCTTCATGAGCTTAACGACCCACACCAGTGGAAACTGACAGCTTCACATCAGCTGCTTCCACTGGACTCCAGTGAAGCCAAGGGCACCTTCCTGCCTCCTTCTCCTCGTCCGCCTCATATCTGCAGCCTGTCTGAATGTACGAAACACTTTTTATTTTTTCTGAGAAACTTTTAAACACTTTCTTCTTGCTAATCCTGCTGCGTTGATTTTAACAGATCTGACACGACTGGTGCAACCTAAGGAGGGAAATCCTTTTATCAGCGCAGCCGAGCGTGGTGAATGTGAGGACTGATGTGCGTAACGAATCGGGGGATGGTCGGAGGAATTCAGGAGCGGGGAGGAAGAGGATGAAAGACGGAAAGAGGATGAGGAGTGGATGAGCAAACCAGGGGGAAAAAAGAGAGTAAATAAGCAAAGTTGGAGACAGAAAGAGGACAGAGGAGGGAGGGGGATGAAGAAAGGAAACGACGGAGGGGAGGAGTTGTTGAGGCAAACATGTAAAAGGCTTGAAGAGGAATTAGCGAGTGAAAGGAGGACAGAAGGAGAAAAACAATCCTCGTCTGTTCTGTGTCGTCCTGCGTCTCTGACAGATTCTGGTGGACGGCCAGTGTGTGGGGGAACCGCCACCAGCCGGTAGCAGATCTGCTGCTCTGTGTTTGGCTGACGGAACGAGCTATTGTTTGGATTGTTGTTTGCTAAAAATACGTTTGGACGGCAGACATGGTGAATTTGAGATGGAGCTCCATCAGCCGTTATGGCCGCGGGACAAGAAAAGTTAATTTCTCCGCCAGTAAACAGAGTGGGAGGTTTTTCTACTTGTGCAGGAAGCATGTCTGAAATAACACGAGTGCATTTTAATGAAGAGAGTTAATTCTGAAGAGCCGTCTTTTTTTATTTGAACCAAACAGGATGTTTTAGCTCATTCTGCTCCACCACTCAAATAAACAACTTAATGAAGGTTTTGGATGTAAAAACAACGTGATGCTTTTAATTACACGTTTTCTAAAAACATCCTTCAGAAATAAAGAAATAAATATCGGGAGCGGCCGATTGGTGATGAGCTTTAGAGACGAGAGCGAGAGTCAAATTAAGAATAAAGTCGAATCGCCGCCTCCACCAAGCAGTTTCAGTCTGTGCGTACTTTTACTTCCAGACTCATGTGAAGTCAGTGTGAACTTTGACCGAGTGAAGTTTGAAGAAATTCTCTAAAGACAGACTTGAGACATCGTGTTCAAGAGGCAACGGACATGTTTCGTGAGGTCCCCATTCATGTGCGTACGGACGACAACACGAAAACAGAATACCTCCGGCCACCGGGTGTCACCGGTGAACTCAGAAAGGGATTGAGACTTCAAAAAAACTGTGTCTGAATAATAAGACAATGTGGTTGATGAAGATAATTTGGGTCAGAAAGCTGAATTAAGCAGACGTCGGTTGAGGACGCACCTCTCCATCTTTGGACTCCAGGCGTAGCTCGTTCCTGCAGATGGCCTGGATGTCCCCGGCCTCGGCCAGGATCTGGATTCCTTTCGGAGCCTCCATGATCAGGGAGCGAGTGGGAGACTCCAGCCTGGGAACACAGACAGAGCAGTCAGCGATCACTGCTTTCACTGGATGTTTGGATGAGGGAGAGAATAAACTGTTCATTAATTAGATAAAATAAGAGGTTTTGACTGTGGACACACACCAGCAGGTTTTCGACATGATGATCCTCAAAAGAAAAGTTGATTTCATTTCACAGAGAACCTCCACGGTACTTAGATCCAAACCCTACACCCAATAACAATGTCTGCAATGGGAATGGACTCGATCTGCGTTCGCTCTGTAGGAGACGCTGGTTTTTAAACTGAGGACCAGAGGAAATACCTCTAATATCAACACGACCACAAGACCAACAAGACCACACCCACATGCCAGGGCCCACCACCATGACCGGGGGCGTGGATGGAGCCGATCAGACTTGGGAACACTTCATATCTGTATATCTGTACGAGGATTAAAAACCAGCCCACTCCTCTTCACGTCTTCACCTCCACCGGCCGATCTGAACAGGAAGCAGGTGTCAGAACGCTTCAGTGGATCCAGACTTGAGGAGGAGGAGGTCTCTGTAGACGTCCTGTCTCCCTGTCACTGCGGCAGCTGTGTGTAAAATACATGATATTCTCTCCGACGTCACACATGTTGCTTTTGTCTGGAGGACTGAGAACTTTGATTCAGAGGCAGGTGAAGATGTTCAAGGTCCAGACAGGAAACATCGTCACTGTCTGATAATACTTCATTTTATCAGAAACCGTTTATGAACGTTTGATATTTGATTTGCTTGTAACAAAGAGACGGAAACTGCAGAAGAAACTGATCTGTTATGATGCTCATGATTTGATTCTTCAATATCAAAGTTTTACTTCACAAATGAAAACAATCACCATATTCTCTTTGTTATAATGAGACATTAAAGTGCTCAGTGATAAATTATTACAAACTGTATCAGCCTGTAAAACACTCAATATTTAATGATGAACAACTATTTGCATAAGTAATTTATATCCACTGTTAATTAACTAGACGGAGAAGTTGAAAAAAAAACGGACTCAGACTTCAGTGCAAATATACAAGAAGAAATGAAATATGATTTCAGTCACATTTTAGTCTTTCTTTAAAACACTTGGCGACATTATCTCAATGTCCTAGTTGACGGCCATGATGAACCGAGTCACGACAGACACATGAGCGGAGACAATTTGTCAAATGACAATCGAGGAAATAACAGGAAACAAATAAAAACTTGGTTTTATAATTTGATGGCTTTTGTTCAAGGCTCCAGACAAAGAGTGAGACGTCCCTCTGATATTGTGAAGAGGTTGTGGATGAGGAGTCAAACTGTTGCATCACTCCTTCCCTCGGCCTCCCTCCTCTTTCATCCTCCCTCGTTCTCAGGTTTGCTCCTCAGGGAGTCGGGCGATGAAATATTTCTCCCACATGGTTAAATCATTTAAATTTTTCCTCTCTGCTGCAGCTTTGTCTCGTGTTCTTTTTACTTTTCTTTGACAGTAAAATGGAGATTTAACGAAGAACAGTGAAACCAGTACACGTACTAGAATCTAAAAAGCAAAGCATGTCCGTATTAAAGTTTTCTTACTATTAATGTTGAAATATATTCACGTACTTTAACCTTCTGTCTACCTGTTTTAATATCATATCCCTGCGTCTATTTTGGTCGTCACACATTATTTTTACTGCAGCCACGACCTCATTTCCCCTCAGCAATCAATAACGTCTCGTGGTCTCCTTCTCGTTCCCTCTCTTCTTTACATCCTCTTATCCGCTCTCCTTTTCTCGGCAGAGCTTCATATCTGCAGCTGGAGTCACAGGTTAATAACTTTCCATGCGTCCTCTTCGCGTCGGCCGCCTTCAGTAAACACTGGAGTTTTTTGACACGACAGAATTTGCGAGCTCGCTCACCCTGAAACCTGCGAGCAGCTCTCTCTACTCTCCCGTCTGCGTGCGACTCCTTCGACCTTGGGCGACGGCGCCTTCTTTAAACTATTTGCCACTTTCTTTCTCAAACGGTGTGAACACAGTGCAGAACAGTTTGCCGTTATAAATACATAAACTATGGAGAGCTGAAATGGGCTCCCGTCGTGCCACGCAGCAAATCATAGGTTAAATGGCAATCTCGGCCGGCGCGGGTGAAGCTGATTGCTTTGCGCGGCTCTGTGGCGGACGACCTGAGCGCTGTGCTGGGGAACACGCCATCCTCTCAATTACAGGGATCAGTGTGAGCTGGAGGTGTGGAGGACGAGGGCCGAGCGGGGGGAGAAGAAAGGAGCGGCTGTGACATTAGAGACGACAGAGAGGAGAGGAGGATGAACACAACCCGAGCACAGATGCTGTGCTATTAAGATAATTTTCCACCTGTTATTTATGCTTTTTATTTCTGATGATGCTCGGAGCTGCAGGGAAGGAGATGGGCCTCCTGAGTCCTGATCTCCTCTGTTCTGATGTATTATGATGTACAATCATTTTTTAGGACACTGTTGGTTTTCTGGACTCGTTTTCTTTCCTACTGCAGTTATGGTTTCTTCTCATGTGGATCTTTGCAGGTAAATGTTTGGATTTAAAAGATAAAGAAACTTCAACTAGAGAAGACTAAAATCTGAGATTAATGTGAAGGAAACAAAACTAGAACTGAAAGGAAACAACATGTGAGGAGAGTAAAAGAAGAGGCGAAGAGGAAGAGGATGGTGAGACGAATGAGATGAAGGAGATGAAGGAGATGAAGAAGAGAGATGAAGGAGATGAAGAGGATGGTTTGAGACGAAGGAGATGAAGGAGATGAAGAGGAGAGATGAAGGAGATGAAGAGGATGGTTTGAGATGAAGGAGATGAAGAAGAGAGTTGAAGGAGATGAAGGAGATGAAGAGGAGAGATGAAGAGGATGGTGTGAGACGAAGGAGATGAAGAGGAGAGATGAAGGAGATGAAGGAGATGAAGAGGAGAGATGAAGAGGATGGTGTGAGATGAAGGAGATGAAGAAGAGAGATGAAGGAGATGAAGAGGATGGTGTGAGATGAAGGAGATGAAGAAGAGAGATGAAGGAGATGAAGAGGATGGTGTGAGATGAAGGAGATAGAGTCAGTTCAGGAGAAAAAGTCATATCAGGTCAGAAGAGGAGGAAGAGATGAGGGGAAGGTGACGATGGAGAGGAAAAGAGGATCAGGTGGGAGAGGAGATGAATCAAGAGCAGAGATGAAGACGAGAAGAAGAAGAAAGAGTTGAAGTCAATGTTCCCATGATTCATTGCAGGGAGGTAAATTCACCGGCACACGACGAGTCGTCCGATACTCGCGCGTCACGCTTCGACTCAACGCAACAGTTCAAGGTACATACGTTAAAAAACCTTTAAAACTTGGTCGCCGTGTCCAGCTGCAGCTCTGTTGCTAGGCAACAGCAATAAGGATGGGACACCACCACGTCTCACTTCTGTTCAGTTGATTTCTGTTTTTTTCTTATTGCAAATGAATAAAATAATTATCTATAAGAAGAGATAAACGTTATTTAGATTATATAAAGTCCCTGGACCGATGTTACCTGGTTACTTAACATGAAGTAGTACTATTACTACTACTCATAGTATTAAAAGTAAAAACAGCAACACATCTGTTCTAGAAATGACTGAATACGAACACGTAGAGAAAGAACAGAACAGGATCTCAGTGGAGTCGCAGCTTCTTTCTTCTCAGTTGTGAGAACATGTTGTGGACACTTTGCTGGTGTTGGATGATTCTGAGCTCCGTCTCCTGCTGTTCGAGTCGGACAGATTCAATCTCAATGCTCAGATTGCAGAGCGCTTAAAAAAACACAAAGAGAGACTCGAGCAGAGAGCGGCCGAGAATCTACTGTGTCAAACTTTTTATGATGTGAAAACTTTCAGCTCCTGCAGGAAGTGAGGAACTCTTCACTCCTCATTTCAACTCCTTTATCTTTCACATATTTATTCCGGTTATCTCTCAGGTGTGTGTGTGTGTGTGTGTGTGTGTGTGTGTGTGTGTGTGTGTGTGTGTGTGTGTGTGTGTGTGTGTGTGTGTGCGTGCAGCTACACACTCCTGCCATTAATCATAAGCATCTCAGCTTGTTTCTGTTGCAGAGGTTAATTATTCATCTTGAGGTAATTGAGCTTGTTTTCTAATCATAAAGGTCGATTCGTCCTTGTGCTCGATGCCGGACCCGGTTCTCCGGTGATCACACTGTGGGTCAGGATTGAGGTTTCTGCTTAATTTGATCAAACCTGATTCAGGCTCGGTGCCAAGAGGATTAAAAACCAAGTGAGAGAAAGTCAGGGCGTTAAAGCTCAGGTTGAATCAGTCGCTCTATATAAAGGTGGTTAGCAGCTGTGGTATTCAGGTACCTCACTCCCTCACACGCAGATGTTTCCAGTTGTTCTGGTTGATTAGACGTCTGCTCAGGAGGAAGGTGGGCGGACCCGAGCTGGGATTTATCTCAGGTTAGACAGAAGTTAATACACCGCAGAGCGAGGGAGCTGTCAATCAAACACACCCCGTTGCCGCCCACTGAGTCCTGAGGAGAGAACTAATCAGAGCAGAGTTGTGAGTTCGGATCTCAGAACAACACATCCACACTTCAGACATGTTGTGTTGTTAGTGTTTGTGAAGCAGCAGCAGGTTGTCGGGTCCGACTCGTTCACACCAACAGGAACATGTGTCGGATTCATTTCATGCATTTCCCCCTCGTCTTCCTCCTCCATGTGTTTCTGGCTCATTTGAAAATGGGTGAAGATGAAATGATGTAGAACTGAAGAAAGACGTGTTTTAACTCAGCAGCTTCTGTTGTCACCTCAAAACGCCCAAAGTCCGTCTACAAACACAACCTCCTCCTCCTCCTCCTCCTCCTCTTCATCACATCTTCCCTCCGTTTGATGTCTGTTCAGCCAAATCTTTGCTCTCTGTGCTTCCTCTCTCATCTCACGCTTCCTCCTCCCTCGTTCATTTCCTCACGACACAGGACGAGCTGCTCTGATGTTCTGCTGATTTTCATGGTGATTTGCAGACGGAGAGAGAGAGACTGATGAAGAGGGGGGGGGGGGTGAAGATGAGGAGGGGTAATGCATCTATTGGCAAAAGATGGAGCCAATAATCTCAGACGTCACTGGACCGACGAGTTAATTACCCACGAGGCATTGCTCTTTCCAGCACTTCATAGATTTACATTGTGCCTCTTTCAGGTGCTGAGATCTTTAACGTTCTTCATCTAGTTGAGTCGGACAAAGTCAAGAGGATGAAAAACACGAAGATTCATAATGACGTAAAAAGTTAAAATACGTGTCTCATCCACGATATTGTTGTTTTCCAGAAGTGTGACTGATTAAATATGACGGACAGACGACCTTCTGTCTCTGTGCAGAAAATAATAAATCTCATCGGGTCTAAATATTTAAAATTGGAAACAGTACAAACTTTTCCTTTGGGCCAAATTATATCGAGAAAAAAGAGCCAATAAATACATTTGACGAACACATTAGTGAAGCGTCAGTGATTCAGCAGTCGGCCACGCATCATAAATTCAAATATTGGTCCAATAATGTCAATGTTTCTGTGATTAGACTCAACTGTTTGTGTGAAAATTTGATTTTTATACTTTTTGTTGTTAAATAAAATCTGTAAAAAGCAGAAAAATAAACTGAATATTTATTTAATTCACGACACCAGAAGGAACCTTAGAAAATAATAACATACTGAAGACGTCATGTTTCTTATATGAATCTTTTTTTGCAATAGTTTTAATTCTGTCAATTACGTGTTTTTGAAAACTGATTTGAATCAGTTCAGTAGACAAACAGGTCGAAGGCTGCAACCCAATCTATGGAAGATTGTGATGATTGATCCTCTAATTATGTTCCTGATTTACTGGCTTAACATCTTGTGTATAAAAACTAAAGTTATTATTATTAATATTCAATTTTATAAAAAAAAGAGAGAAAAACTTTTGATTCTAGAAGCTGAAACCAAAGATTTTAGTCAGTTTAACTTGAAAAATAAACTTTCAAGTTGTTGACAGTTGTGTAAGTTCTACACAGATCAAACACAACAGCTGAGAGTGTGTGTTCATGTTGTGTGAGAAGTGATTTGTTGGTTAAACTGTTTAACTGCATCACATTAAACATGTTTAATGTGTCAGTCCATGTTCACGTGTGTATTTACTTCACATGTTCACGTGTTAACAGAACAAAACTCACCGCAGCTCTTTGGACGGCTCGGCTCTGACGTGCGGCGTCTCCACTGATTTGCTGAACACGGCTCCTTCAGCCCCTGAAATCACAGAAACACACAGTCAGACGGGAGGCGTGTGTGTGTGTGTGTGTGTGTGTGTGTGTGTGTGTGTGTGTGTGTGTGTGTGTGTGTGTGTGTGTGTGTGTGTGCGTCTGATCAATGAACATAATCTCTGAGTCTCAGCTGATCTATACGGCTCCACTCAGCGAGCACAGCGGCTCCTCGGCCTCATCGATAAACACGTTTAATAAGCAAGAACACACAGATGGAATATAATGAGGACAACATGTTATTTGAATCATTTCAAACCTGCAGCTCGGAGCAACGACGACACTTTACAAAGACATGAACTAAATTATAAGAACAAGGAGAACATCTTTTATAGTTAAAATGTCAACATCTTGATTCAACAGAAATCATCTGACTCTGGAAAAACTGATTATGACATCATGAAATAATCTAAATAAATAATATATCAATCACCAAAACACGTCAGACTTTTTCATCAAAATCCATAAATTATTTCGGCAAGGTAGAATCCCTCCACCGACCAGAGCAGCACCTTCATCAAACATCCATCCTGTTTTAATACGTTTCAAGTATTCAGACAAAACAACAACCACTGAAACTGATCCTCAAGCAAACTCCTGCCGTGATAAGTTCTGATAAACGTCTCCTACCAACTTCAGCCACTGTTTCCACGTCAACTCAGAATCAGTTAAAGTCAAATCTCGTCCACAAAACCAAGATCAACAGGATCCCGACGTCAAAATGATGAAATCTGGATAACTCATCTTAAATATCAAAGTAAGACTAAACAGTAAGTGTCACGATGAAGGAAACACGATGTGAAACGTGCAGAGCAGCTCTCGTTATTTAAATCACGCTGGAGCAGCTGGACAGAGTCTGGACGAGGGGAGACACATTCGAGCGTTTGTTAAATTAAACCGAGTTTAATGCTCGACTCTCTGACGTCTGGAGATGTTTACAACGCCGTGGTTCCTCCGGAGCAGAGCACAGCTCCACCACAGTGGAACTCGGGCTCGTCCATGTGGGATAAATAACTCGTCTCTTACTGACGACTACAGGTGGAGACGCTTCTCTTCTCCTGGTTCTGTGATCGAAGTCGTTGAACTTTTACTTTGTGGTTCATCCTTTAAATCACCAAACAAACCCCAGAGAACTGTCTTCTGGGACTCCAGGGGGCGCTGCTGCCTCCCCGTGTCTCCTTGCCTTCTTCATCTACATCCTGTGAGTTAAACGTTGAGTCTTATTTTCATTCTTCATGAGGAACAACAGTCTCATTTATTTTATGTTTTCTTAATCAAGTCACCACCGAACTGTAACGTGGGTCAGATTTATAGCTTCGAGCTTTAAAACATCAATAATTCAAACATTTACCCAAAGCAGACTTTATAAACTATCTCTGTCTCACAGCCGGACACTTGTGATACTTATTCCCTCTTTATGTTGTAGCTCTAAGTATGTTTGTGTTAAAAGTTCAGGGACAAACAGGGACTGGATGAGTTCAGGGACTTTAGGATATGACGAGGACAGTGTTAGGACGAGTGAGGCAGGTGCATGAAGAGGCAGCTGGGAGAGAACAGGTCACAGGAGGAACGGAACCGAGCAGAACTTTAACAAAGATCAGTGAACGAGTGAATCCTGTGAGCAGAGGACGAGGGAAGGAGAAAGAGGGGAAGAGGAAGAGGGGAAGAGGACGAGGGGAAGAGGAAGAGGGGAAGAGGAAGAGGGGAAGAGGACGAGGGGAAGAGGAAGAGGGGAAGAGGAAGAGGGGAAGAGGACGAGGGGAAGAGGAAGAGGGGAAGAGGACGAGGGAAGAGGAAGAGGGGAAGAGGACGAGGGAAGAGGACGAGGGGAAGAGGACGAGGGGAAGAGGAAGAGGAAGAGGAAGAGGAAGAGGGGAAGAGGAAGAGGGGACGAGGGGAAGAGGAAGAGGGAAGAGGAAGAGAGGCGAGGGGAAGAGGGCGAGGGGAAGAGGAAGAGGGGAAGAGGACGAGGGAAGAGGAAGAGGGAAGAGGAAGGGGAAGAGGAAGAGGACGAGGGAAGAGGAAGAGGAAGAGGGGAGAAGGGAAGAGGAAGAGGGGGAAGAGGACGAGGGAAAGAGGAAGAGGGGAAGAGGAAGAGGGAAGAGAAGAGGAAGAGGGGAAGAGGAGGCGGTGTGTGACCGGTCGGGGAGGATCGGTGCTTGAGAACAGAAGAGCTGTTTGGGTGGAAGTTGGAGGAAGCTCTGGTGGGATGGGCCAAAACAAGCAGGACTGAGATGGGACCTGTGACAGGAGCTTAAAGTCCCTGCTGCTGCTTGGTTCCCTCAGAGAGCAGAGACGTCTCCAGCAGACCCAACACTGTGATCACACACATCAAGGCTCTGCACGTTTAAAGCAGAGAGGAGATATGTTCTTGTTAGATCAGCTCTTCAGTCCCTGTTCAGTAAAGTACACAGAGATGTTCTACAGTAAACTGTGTTGAAATGTATTCACACGTTCTAGGATCACCCATGAATATTTATGTCACGTTTCCCCCCCCCCCGTCACATATGAGCTGGATCAGCATGTGCAGTTCCACCGCTCACTGTAACTAATTTACTGTAAACTGCATAATGCAGCCTGTACACTGTGTGAAGTGACGATAACGCTAATAGACAAAGTCCTGCTGGAGGCAATTACCCACCACTGACACGTGCGTCTCCATATTCAGCTCTAATATAATCCACAGACGTCAGCGAGGACCCGACCAGGAGCTGGGATCTGTGCAGCTGGAGGCTGGCGTGTGAAATCATGAGCGCTGACCCGCTCGCATCCCGTCGGAGGATATTCCTCTCACACTGGTGTTAGATTAAAATGATTCTGTGGTGTTCATCGTGTTCTGCAGTCTCCGGTCGTGACTTGTAATTTACCATCACTGTGTGTCCCCCACTTCCCTTCAGTCCGTCCCCACCTCCACTGCAACGGGTGAGTAACGACATTTCAACTCTCTGAGCACTTTGAAGACACAGACACAGATTCCAAGGCCTGACTTCCAACTGCAACCAAATATGATTAATGAACTCGTTAGCATGTGAATGAACAATGTTTAGTCGGCTACGTAACATTTAGCTTGTGAGCTACGTCTAGTGAATAACATGTAGGAGCAGGCAAACTACATTTAGCTCAGTAGCCTGTTCAACATTATTAAGTATGTAACATTGTTAGCATGTTAACTATGTAATATGGAGCTTGTTCTTATTCTAACGTTCATTTATTCTGTAGCAGATAACTTGATAGCATGTGAATGTTGAATGTTTAATATGTAACATTGAGCTTGTGAGCATGTTAACGTGTGTGCAGCATAAAACATTTACCATCACATGTCGATTAGTGTGTCAACATTTATCTTCCTCATCGACTCACATGTTGACACGTTAAACAAGTTTCATTCATTTGAATTAAAGTTCTTATTTGTCGTGGTTGATATTTAATATTTAAAGGATCATTAAAGTCGATATTCATGTCTTCTCGTTGTCCTGACGATTCGATCAGGACCAAAGTGTGGGACCGATGTGCCACCACCTTGCCCCCCCCCATCCTCAGCTCCACTGAATGGATCCACACTATGTGGTGAGACGGGAACACTGAGTTCTTGCAGGGACTCAGCTTCTTTTCCAACACAGCAAAAACTTTGCACTTTTGGGCCCAGTCATCACAACTGAACCTCCTGCAGGTGACTCTGCAATATCCTGAAGACAGAGAGCGCTGCCTCCCAAGGCCCCGCGGGACCAGCGAGTTAAACGCTCACCCATTTCATATGTTTCTCTCTCTGCCCCCTATTATCCCTCTCCCCTCATTCCATAATTTGATCGCTCTCATTTTCTCGGCTGCAGACTGTATAATATTCTCCTCTTTCCGTATTTCAGTCCGACTGGAGGTGCAGCCAGCGGCCCGCTCTAATAAACAGCCAGCACTCCCTGCTGAGACCCTTTGGCCTCTCTCCCCCGAATGCTTGAAGGAAAGCAGCGGCTTTTATAACAGCGAGCGATTCTCCACCTCAACAGTGAGTGTAGTCCGTCAGACAGTGTGTGCACGCGTCGGATTAGAGCGAGTCGAGCAAGAGGAGGCAGATCAAAGGGAGAGAGGAAGAAAGAGGGAAACAGAGGAAAGAGAGATGGAGGAGAGGAGGTAGAAGGGAAATGTGAGGGAGCAGGTCAGAACAAATAAAGAGACGCATCCCGGTGACAGACTCCACTCGTCACACACAGTAGCAGGCGGCAGATTACAGCCCGAACAACGTGACAAGCCACCAACAGTCTCCCCACAGTGCAGGTGAATTTAAATCACTCGCCCGGGGTCGCATCACTTCCTTCTATTTTTTACCTCCTGCCTAAATATGCTGACGGAGCAGCAGAGACTCGGCAGCCGGAGTGACAGTGATCGGCGAGAGACATTTTAACAACCGCCGCTGTGGCCCCGGTGATACACAGCAGCCGTCCACGGTGTCAGCTGCAGCGTGCGTCCACGGCCTGAGACGACTGACAGGCTGTCGTCCCGGGTGGGACAACAGGAAAACAAGGGGGACACACGTCTCTGTGAGGGCACCGCCGGTGGTGTGGGTGATTACAGAGCGACGTCTGACTCGGATCAACTGTCCGAATCATAACGGGGAAGTTTGTCAGGACGCGTCGGAGCGAGCACTCGGGTCGAGGAGTTGGATTAGAGATGTGAGAGGTTGTTTTATTCTAATAGCAGAAAGCTTGATGTGGGATGAACGTCTGTCAGGTCGTCACAGGTTCGCACGTGATGCTGCGCTGAAGACTCGAGAACACAAACGTCTGAGTCAGTGTCTCCGGACACTTTCTGGATCTTCTCCTGCAGCCTCATAGTAAAAGGAGGCTGCAAGAAAATCTCCAGACACTATTTTGTGAGTTTACATCTGAAAAACGGCTCATTCTTTAAATGTATTCGATCAGTTGCACAGATTTTCCTTCAGATTGCATTAGTCCTGCTCCGAGAAGTCACATTTCACAGTAAATGTTTCCCCCTTGTTGTGAGGACCTGCAGAGCAGTAGAGGAGACTGTGAATACAAAGTCACACGCAGGTGGTTTTAAAAGTGAAAGTTTTCCATATTCACGTGCTTCTTCCACAGTTGTTCAGTTGTCGCTGTTATGAGAAGCATCTTTAATTCAGTCAACAGATACAATAAAAGTCTGCGTCAGCGTGTGACCTTCTGAATAATGAAACGCTCCCTGACACGTGAGGACTAAACAACGACAGGACGGAGAGTGAAGGAGCTTCGTGTGTCTCTGAGGACGAGTGATGAAGAGGAGGTGTGGGGATGATGATGGTGATGATGATGATGATGATGATGGTGATGATGATGATGATGGTGATGATGATGATGATCTCTACTGGAGTCACTTTAATCATCTCTGTCCCTCGTGCTGACTGATTACCTCATAGTTCTGAATAAGAGTGATGGAGATGATGATGATGATGATGATGATGATGATGATGACTGTGTGTGTGTGTGTGTCCATGCTCACTCTTCTTCCTTATGGGGACAACAAGTAAGCAGTAATTAAGTAAAATAGACATTTTAGTTTTTATTCCATTCATATTTTTCTATAATTTTTCTATTTCCTCACTTATTATTACTAACTGATCCGTACTTTTGACTCTTGCTTCTTAGAATATTGCAAATTTCCCCATTGTGGGAATAATAAAGAATTATCTTATCTTACATTTGTGTTATTATGGGGTATGTATAAATCATATGTTGCTGTTTCTGTTTCTGTTTCTAATATGATCACATGTATTTGTGGCCTCCTTGATATTATCACTCAAACCAAATCAGTTTGGTTTCAATAAGTTATTTGATGATGAGGTGAAAACAGAAAGATGGCGGCGCCCGTGTCTGGGATACTTTGGGACATTTTACGTTTGTCTTTCAGTGAAGATCTGAAAACAACAGGTTTCTTTTAGTTTCTGTGTCTTTACTCTTCCTCTGCATGTTTCCGCTCGTCATCACGGTGAATCCCCGGCGGCAGGAATACTGATCACATGACACAGAAAAGGGAAATCACCGACTGCTCTCACAGGAGAAACAAAGAGAGGAGACGAGCTGATGCAGTCGAGATGACACAGCGATGAGGGACAGGAAGTCAGAGAGAGACAGACGGACGCCGCTGAATGCATTTTACAGAGATGTTGTCTCTGTCCATCTGTCTGTCTGTGTGCCTGCCTGTCTGTCTGTCTGTCTGTCTGTCTGTCTGCGTTACGAGCTGGCAGCCTGCGGGGGGGCAGTAATGAAGTCCTGAGCCTCTAATTGGAAAGAATGATAGTGAGCAGGACGTTTGATATTCCTCTGCAAATAGGCCTGCAGGGGACGTCCACTTGAAGAGTGTTGGGCCAAGCTGATTAGCCAGGCAGGGTGTGAGTGTGTGTCTGTGTGTGTGTGTGTGTGTGTGTGTGTGTGTGTGTGTCAGTGTGTGTTGAACCTGCCTCAGTTCACTCATTTGCTCTTTGTGCGTCCTGAAACCAACATGTTGATGTGATGGTGTGTGAACGCTCGCAGCAAACACATATTTTAATGAGTGTCTCTCACTGAACAAACGGAGACACGACAACACACTTTGCAGACGGAGAATCGTGTGAAACAAATAGATGAAGATGGATTTTATTAGAATATGTTTTAATTACTGTATATGACCTGGCCAAAAGTAAGTGGACAAAATATATTGTTTTTCAACTTCTAATTATCTGATATTCATCAATGTTGTCTTTGTGACATCGTCTACTCTCAACAATACATAGAAGGACAATTTGTCTCCACTTCCTCTAGTTGTAGAAATATGAAGCTTAAATATCCACCAGGAGTCGTCTCAGCTGTCAATCATGACGTCTGCGCTCGTTTTTAAATCATCGAATAAAAAACAAACTTATCAGAAACATAATAGAGTGAAAACTACCAAAAATTATAGAAACCTTCATGGGAAAAGATTTATTTTAAGTTAGGTCCATATCCCATCTGCTAACATGGAGAAGTTCAAGACCTATACCGCAGCCAGCCACCAGAGGGCGAGCCAGATGATTTGGCTTCACATTAGTGAGCTGTTGTCGATCTAGTGAGTTCAACGTGTTGTCGACCAAACTTAAATCACACGATCCAGAAGATAAATAATCACACGTCACAGGAAACAGGAAATAAATAAAGTCTGTTGACTTTCACTTTCACAGAGTTTAACACAATCGTGCGTCAGCGTCTATTTACGGCCGAGTGTGGAAGTCGAGCTCCTGCTGCTACAAACAATTTAATAAACACTGAGATTTTTTAAAAATAGACCAAAGCAGGGACTCCACACAATAAAGGTTTGATATAAAGAAAACGAGTCTCTGTACATGTTTAATCTGAATCTATCTTTACATCAGTGACTTCATCAGGTTGATTAAAACTCACAGAAAACCTCTAGAAGACGTTTCCTCCGCGCACAGAAAAACAAACGACAGTGAAGCAGAGCAGGGAAAGGTTGATGAAAGGTGCGTTCAGGTCTCGGAGGTGTAATTTCCACCTCATCTCATAATGAAGTATTATACTTTAATGTTATAGCCCATTAACTATGACTGGTATATACTTTGCATCAGCGCCGACTATCCTGCGAAGCAAACTGAACTTTAGATTGATTTTCTCCCCTCGAGGCAGCCGCTCGTTTTCATTCCCGTCGCTTCAGAGTGAAAATCAACTCGCGGACATTTGAATAATTAAAACAGTCACAGTTGAACGTTGAGCCACTGTTATTTTTATGTATTTTTATTTTATGTTTATACGTCTGAAGCTGCACTCGCGTTTCCGAAATCAATTTAAAAAAAAGAAGTGAAGTAAAAGCCAGAAGAAGCATTAAAAAAAAATACTGAAAATCAATTTAAAAAATGTGTTGTGAATTCTCAGCACATTTCTACTAGAGCTGGCACTTTAAATTTAAAATTCAAACATTCATTCTGATGTAGCGGAGGGGGAGTTAAATTCAAAGTGTAACGACATGTTTGGATTGAAAATACACAGAAGCACATCAGACCATTTGCCGTAGTTTGCCTCCTGAGTAAACCAGTATCGTGCTTTGGTTACAAAAATATGAAAAACATTCCAACAAATAACGTCTCGTTCACATCATGACGCACACGGCTGTCGCTCTCACTCGATTCTGAGTGACAGCGGACGGTAAAAATGTTACGACCGATAGCACCAGCGAGCAAGTGGCGCTGCACACAGCTAAGCAAACGCCGTAAAATAAATTTGGTGTGACATCGTGATCTCTACAGTCCGGATAATTAACGGAAACACTGATGTCGTATTCGTTAAAACGTTTGAAAAGTGACAACGTTAAATTCTACACGTCAGTTTGTACGTTTAGATGAAATATCCTTGAGGTGTAATCAAGTTACTTCTGCTTGTTCAGTCGTCTGATTCATCGTGATGCTTCCTGGACGGGTTCCACTGGACGATTTCCAGAAATGCACAACTGGGACTAGACCCCAGAGATGGATTTAGAATCTGAAGGAGGGATTATATTTCCCCTGAGGCCTGGAAAGGCCTTGGGATCACCCAGGAGGAGCTGGAGAGCTTCTCTGGGGGGAGGAACATCTGGAACATCCTGATTAACCTCCTACATCTCACCTCCTTATGCGTCCTGAGCTGATCCAATCAAAACGGCTCTAAGTAGCCTGAGAAACAGATTGTGATCAGATGATTCAAAACCTCTGGAGGTGGTTTCAGGCAGATTCTCGCCAGATGTTAGATTCTGAGGAATCAACCACCGAGCATCTGCTTCTCCTACGTGAGAACTGAGCTCCTAAATAAATGTTTGTCAGAGACGGTTTCTGTGGTTTCAGGTCGTTGTTATCTCACGGATGTTTGATCAAGTGTTTTCTGATCTGTTTGGTTTTAATTAGATGATGTGAAAAAGATTGACAGCTGACACTGACTCACGATTGGTCGAGAGCGTGTGTGGGTGGGACCTTGATACCTCAGCTCCACCCCACGTTCGAGTCCGGGATGTTTTACCTTCAGCTCTGTCGACAGGCTAATGTGTGTTAGACAGATGTGACGACTAACACATCTGTACGTGCATTTGTGCTCGATTCGACGGCCTCTCAGGAACGAGACGGAGCAGCGTATTCATGAAGTCATTTTTAAAGGCGGTAATGGTCACAGAGGGGGGGGGAGGGACTTCCATGTGCTTCTTAACTCTGCTGTAATCAGTCCTCAGTCGATGAGGAGCCGGCAGACTGCGATCGATAAAGACCACCTGCATTTAGACGCCCGCTCTGCCTCCGCGCTCGCCTTTCACCGCTCTGCTCTCCACACCTCCGTCCCTCCCTCTCTCTGTTTGACTCATAAACGAGTGCAAACCAGAGATCGATAAAAACTCATCCCGGGTTTTATTCCGACTTCCTCCAGCCAAAATATGATTCCTCGTTCTTCTCTGTAAAGATTTCATCTGTTTCCAGAATGTGACCTTCAACGATAATCGTTCTCTCCTCCTCTTTTTCTTCACCCATCCCTTCTTTTCTCTCTCTTATTCCTCAAATTTTACTTTCTCTCCATCCTTCTTTTGTACGACTTTCCCCTTTCCATGCTTCCCCTCTTTTCACCTTGCCTTTAACACTTCCTCTCCTCCTCTCTCTCTCCTCCATCAGCTTGTTATTCTATCTATCCTTTCTCTCCACCACCTCCTGTCTGTCGGGTATTTTCCTCACCTCTCTCCTCGTGTCCCATTCATGGCGTCGCACCTTCTCCTTTCCTTCTTCCCTCTATTCTTTCTTTCCACTGCATCATTTCCTTTCCCGTCCTCTCTCTCTGTTTAACCTCACATATTTTCATCCTCTCGTTTCTCAGTTCCTCACCTCTTCTTGTCATCTTTCTCTCATTTTCTTTATTCATCCTTTTCCTTCCTGTCTTACTTGGTTTCACGCCTCTTTTTTCCTCTTCTCATCTTTAGTCAGTTTTCCATCTCTTCTTCTTTCTCACTCCTTCCTCTGTTTCCTCATCCATCCCATCTTTCTTCTCTTTCCTCATCCTCCATCCCTTGTTTCCTGTTCGCCTTGTGTTCATCCTCTACCTCTCCTTTCCTCAATCATTCCTTCTCTCATATTATCTCCTCCCTCATCACTTTGCACATTTACTTCTCTCCTCCCTCCTTACTAGTTTCCTTCCCCTTATCACCTTCTCCCTTCTCTTATATTCCTCTTTCTTTTTAATGCCTTGTTTCCTTCCTTTCCTTTCCTTCAGACCTTCATTGCTCATCCACATCCATTTACTTTCTTTCTTTTGCATCCTCCTCTGTCCCCTTTCCTCTTCCTTCCTCTTCCTTCCTTTCTTCCCATCTTCCCTCGCTCTCGTCCCTCTCTCTGATTCTTTTGTCACCCATGTCTCTTTCTGATCTTGTGAAGCGTGCAGGAGGATGAATCAGCTGTTCGGCCTCGTGAAGACTCACTTAGCTGTATTTCGTGTCAGTGGGCGAGCGCCGCTGATAAAGAACAGATTGAGAGAGTAAAAGAAAGAGAGAAAGTGGGGGCGGAGAGAGAAACATGGTGGGTAAAGAATAACGCCCCGAGTGAGGAGAGTAAATAAAAGAAGAGAAATTGAAGAGGAAAGATTAAACGTCTTTATAAACTCTACAAACCGAGCGTTCAGCCCATCTGCTGCCGAGACGTTATTCTGCTTCTCCAGACCTGAGTCGTTTGGTGGCAGCGAGTTACGGGCATTATGGGAAAAATAGAGTATTATGGGACCTGCAGACATATTACTGAGCCGAGGGGGTGCTGCTGCTGAGCCGTCACACAAATCCCACCTTTCCCAGGGTTTACTGAACGTATGTAGTGTGAGCTCCTGCAGAGGTGAAGCACCGCAGCCACATACTAATACACAGAGTGAAATACTGCAGCTCCAGTGATCCGGTGATTTATTGCTCGCTGGCTCTCGGGGCACAAATGGCCGTGGAAGTTTATAAAACTGTATTATTAAAAAATGAAGGAGGGGAAAGGTGCTGACGATAATGTTTGCATATCACCGGGTTTCTATTTCCAGGTGATTGATGGAACGACCGCTCGCTCGCAGGACGCCGTCTACGGAATTCATGAAAAATGAGAGAAGTGAAGCGATGTTTGATCAGAAAACAATGAGGACGCAGCCTGAAGCAGGAACGGATCCGAACACTTATAAAAATATGACAAATAAACTATGCTAACCTGCTTTCATCTGTAGAAAATACTACAAATAATATCAATATTTGTGCTCACCATTAAACCTGTATTAAATTCTGATGCATGAACCTTGTAAATAAAGATGCATCTCTATATCCTCACGTTGTGCAAAAATAAAGATGAAATATTACGAATATGGGCGTCGCCATCTTGTGTTTTTAATGACAATTGGAGCAAAATTCCCTAAATTCTGGAAACGCAGATGATGACGAATCGTTAACTGTTTTACTTTGACATTAATCAAAACAGATTCACGTCAATAAATTAAAATCAACAAAACTCGAAGTTGATCTCAAGTTTTTTATGATTAGTTTTGAGTTTTAGTTTTAATTTTTAGGTTGTGTTTGCATTGTGTGGCTTTGGATTTCATGTTTTCCATTCATGCTCCTGTGTGAGACGTCTCTGCTGAAGACTCACAGGAGATACGACAACGTTAAACCTCTGCTACTGAAACACAGGGTCACAATTACTGCCACACAAAACAATCGTTAGTATTCACATAGTGACGTCTCCAGGCAGCTGCAGCTTCTGCACAGACTCCGTCAGTCAGACGTCGAGGCTGTCGAGGCTGTCGAGCTCCTGCAGGAGGCGACGGCTGCAGTTTAAACCACCGCGGAGCCTCTGATGTATTTTTCTTTCAGGTCGATAACCAAACCAACCATCTGCTCCAAAAACTCTCCTCTGGGAAAATGCACCGGGCCATTAAGACCACAACTACCGCCACCTTAAACACACTCTTCACAAGGGCTGTCAACCCTTCACACACACTCACACACACACAAACACTCACACACACACACACACACACACACACACACACACACACACACACACACACTGTTACTGTAAATCCCTCCTCGTTTCAGCACCGTCGACACAAACTCTGAGGCTGTTTTACTTTGACGAGGACGTAAACCTAAAAAGCAGCGTTCACATTAAACTTCACAGCTCACGTGGGGATTTTTCTGGACGACGATACAAACAGTGACTTTGTGTGTTTGCACATTCACAACCTGTCAGTTCAACCATATTCCAGAGTTTAATCATCTCAAAAGATGAAAGAGTGGGAGGAAACATTTCCTGCAGCTTTATTAGCAACATGGAAGCTTCCCAGTGAGCGGGCGGACGTGTTGATGAGGAATCTGGAGCAGCTCCTGCTGCTTCTTCACAGGAGAACACTATTTAACAGAGTTCATGTGTGAAAATGACTCGAGTTATTTAGAAATGTAACTTATTTGTGTGGTTTCTTCAACAGAAAAAGAGCATTTAAGGTAAAAAACCTATTTCCTCTCTGTTGGTTGCAGCTCTTCATTAAATACAAAGAGTCCCATTAGGCCTCAGGTCACCTCCTGAGAGAGGCTGCTGAAGAGGCTGGAGGAGGAGGAGGAGGAGGAGGAGGAGGAGGAGGTCTAATGCCTGCTGCCCCCCGACTGCCTGCGGAGCATCTTCATCCATTTACCAACTAAATGACAAACATTTGTGTCTGAGGCGGCAACGAGAGTGAAAGTAAATAACTTCAGGTCAGAATCCAGACGTACGACCTTCACTTCAGTTTCACAGACCTGCTCTTCTATCTGCTCCTGCAGACAAAATCCTCCCAGACCTTTTCTCCTCACCTCCTTCATCCCTCCTCTTCCTCCCTCCTCTCTCCATCTGCCTCTCTCCCTCCTCCTCACTTCTTTTTCTCTGATTTACTTTCAATCACCCTGGTGGTTAAACCCAGAAGAGAAAGCAGGAGGATGAAGGTGAAACGTACGAGGGTCCGTCTGGGACTGGACGGGGCCTGGGGGAGGTGTCAGCCATGCGGTGGTGGGGGGTGTTCGGGGTTAGATTGCACATTATCATGAAATATATTTAGCCGTCCTCCATCTCATTACAGCAGGTCAAAGAGAGCTGGAGGAGGATCTGGGTAGAACAAAGCACAACGAGCCACTGAACACATTTAGCATGGGGGGGTGGGCTGATGGGAGGAGATGGACGAGGAGCCTGCAGCGCTAACAGACAATTAAACTTCTTCTCAAAGAAAAGAAAAAGAATATAAGACAAAAATGTCTCGTTACTGCATGAGGAAGATGAGATTTTTTTAATTTAAAACCCTCCTGACGCTCAGGATCCTTTCACCAGAAGAGCCTGAACCAAATTAACCAGTGAGATAGAAACTACCTCTGACAAAAATGTATTTTACATCCACTTATAGGTTTTTTAGTTTCGTCCGTGTCCCATCTGCTAACATGGAGGAGTTGGCATTTATACAGTGCAGCCAGCCACCAGGGGGCCACGAGACATACACGTGGCTTCACTTTTGGGAGCTGTCATTACAGTAAGATATACATTATCATATTATATTAAAACAAACAGCAGTTGGTGATTAATTCTGAAATATCCATCCAATCCTCGAGGGGCAGAGGGAGTCGCAGCCAATCCCCGCAGACGTCGGGTGAACTTATGAAATAATACTTAACAAACTGGATTATTTATATTACATATGATCCATGTAAATATTATATTAGCCCGTAAAACACAGAGGAGAAACTCTGAGCACGAGCAGAACATTCACAAAACACGATGGAGAAACTTTGTCTACAAGAAATGTACATTTTCATTTGTGTGCGTATCTGAAAACTTGGCCTGGATCCACAGTGAATTTTCCTTCATTAACTTTTGGTGACGTCCTCAGTGCGCCCCGTTCCATCAGTGCCTGTTATAATGCTAATGAGCCATATGGCAGACACGAGCACAAATGAGGGCAAACGACAACAGAGTGTGTACACGAAAATAAAAAGATCCGTCCTGACAATTAGAACACGAACATGTGTCTCGTGTTCGCCGTGTTCGCCGTGTTCGCCGTGTTGGCGTTGGCTGTGTCACGTGTTCATCAGCTCCTCTGCAGCTGCTCCGAGTCAAAGCTGTGAAACAAACGGACGTGAAGGACAAAGCGAGGATCTCTAACCCTAACCCTAACCCTTCTCCGTCGCTTGATTCGATCTGAACGAGTCAAAAGAAATGACAGCTTTTAAAGGTTTGGCAGAGGTGGAATAAAAGAGTGATGGAACCAGACTCGGCTTCAGGCCTCGACTCCACCGGCGGAGCCGATAACTACGAAACAAAAAGCAACAGGGCGGAACCGTGTGAATCAAACAACATATTGTTCATGTGAATCACAGAATAAAACTGAATATTAGTGTTTAAAGAACAGAAATCCTCGTTACTGCTATTTGTATTAAAATGTTAATTCACCCTGAAGAGGTTGGTCCAGGTTCTGTAGTTGTGAAGCCTCCTCTCTCCTCTAGATGAATCTGGATTCTTCACGTGACTGTTCTCGTTCATTCAGGTGCTTCCAGAGGAACGACTCATTATATAAGACGCTGATGTCGTCACCTTCCTCTGCTTCACACGAACAGATCTCAGACGACAGTGAAGTCACCTCAGAGTAGATTCTTCCATCAGTGATGACAGGACGCCATCATGCTGTTGGTTCTGCTTCCTGCTGGATGTTATGACTGCATTAGCTCTAACTGCAGTCTCCTCTCACACAGATGGTCCATTAGGTGTCGAGGAGGATGAAGACAGAGAGCTCTGCTGCCTGTAGGACGCTGCCTGTCCCTGATACACATCTGCCTTTGGAAATCAAACCACGGCTGCTGGGATCTTTGCAAACGGCTTCGCCACCGCTCTGGAACGCACCTCGTTTGTCAGGACGCGGCGCCGGCTGCAGGCGCCCGGAGCGCACGGGACGAGAGAGAGCGAGCCTTCCCTCCGCCACGCCTCAAATCTAATCTGGCTTCATGACCGCCGAGGCCTGGAGTTATGTCACGACTGTGGTAGATGTCCTCGAACCCTGAGGTCGGTCAGGTGTGAGGTGCACGGACTGCAGCTCTGCAGTACGTACGTGCAGGAGCCATTTTAAAAAGAACCGTAATATAATCTGTCGTGTTCAGGAACATTTCCAGAAGTTTGGTTTGAATCATTTAATACCTGATTCCTGCGGTCGACACGAACAATGAGCGCAGCCACGTAACGTGTGCTGCACGAGGACGACCACACGGGGTCAGTGCGTTCCCTGGTGGAGATGGATGGACGCGCACGTGCACGTGCACGAGGACCAATGAGAATTCACCTGACGATGAAACAAATTAAACAAAGCAAACACCGACATGACGGTGAATCCTCAAAACTGTGATTTAAAAGTGTTTACTCAGTTTATCTCTGTTTAAAATCCAATGTACACACACACACACACACACACACACACACACACACACACACACACACACACACACACACACACAGAGGGTTTAATGGACTCTTCATCATCTCCTTAACGTGGTCAGCTGACAGGAATCCACTGGCCACTCGTACACCAGCACATTTCCTATTCACTCCAGATAAAACCATGAAATGCAGACTGCCTCCCTGAATAAATTCCCCCCCCGCTCTCGCAGTAACTCTGCAGAGTCTTTTATGGTCTTATTACGGCTTAACGGTGTCCACTCGGAGCTGGAGGTAAAAGACCGGGGAGTCGGAGGCTGTCGGGGAGGATTTACGACCCCAACAGGTTTGACGAAACATAAAGATGAAGATCACGCAGGTAGTTTCCCCCGGAGGACTGACATTTTCTCAAGAGCTGAACCATTAGTCCAGGTTTTCTGTTTGTGTTGCAGTAAAACTCAAACTGGCCTCAGACGGTCGAGCGATGCTGCACAATCCCCCCAACATTAACCGATAATGTGAGGTCGTCATAGAAGCCACACAATGATGCTGTCATTACTGCCACTGTGCTAAAAGTTGTTACCGCAATTAAAAACAAGTAAACTTTTATGGGTCTTGACAGATGAGTGGGTCTGAAGTTCTGAAATATGTCTCCTGCTCGCCGCCGCCTCAGAGCTGCCACTCAAACTTCCTCAAAGCAAATATCGGAGAGCGATTCCTAGAAATCTATTTCTAACGGCTCAGCGTGAATCAGCAAACAAACCTCAAGCGCTGCCAATTACTACAGGTTAGATTTATAGTAATGTTTGTTTTCACACCGGGGGTTCGATTCTGCTGCTCGTTAATGGACACAAGGAACCAGAGGTGCAGGATTTCCATGTCACTGAGGGATTGCTTCAGTTTAGTAAATAATAAAAGTGAAAAATAGAGTCGGAGCAGAGTGGAACCTTCCTCAGTGTTTGTGAGGATGAATATTTAATACTTTAATAATATATTAATACTCAAACGTACAAATTTAGAAACAAACAGCTGGGAGGAATCGTCCTGGGAGGCTCAGGCCCGTTTCCTGCTGTTATCTCCAAGTCAAATTAAGACCTGAACCCGTTAACATTCGACCTGACGCACATGATTAACACATCTTACATACACACTCACTCACAACGTCACGACCTCCTCGACCTGTGTCGGTGCTTGAGCTCCATTTAGAGAACAAGCCTCCTTCAATCCCCACAGACACAAAACTGAGGACCAAGATTTTCCTCAATTCAGGGCAGAAAGACACTTTTCTCAATGGGATCAATCGGCTTGGTTTTACTCGCTGGGCTCAAAATTGTCCTGCGATCTTTGCAGCCTGTTACCGCTCTCGCTCGCTCGCTCTCTCTCTCTTTCGTCCCTTCCCCCCCGTCTGTCTTCAATGAAAAATGATCCAGTACATGAAAAAAGGAAAAGGCATTAAAAGTCCTCACAGGCAGTTCTGAGGGAGGGAACTCTCCCAAGGGCAAACGTTTCTACAGAGGCTCCATAGCATGCGAGCCGACCCTGGAGCCCAAAGGCTGATGCAAGCTACAGGCAGTAGCTTCAGGCTACCGAGGGTCCACAGGGCCAAGACCGAGGCAGAATGAAACCAGCTCCGTCTCAGCAGCCGGGAAGAAAACATCAAAACACACTCTCATTACAAAACAGCGAGGGTGGAGCGGGTCGGGCCTCCTGGAGCCGACGTGCGGAGGGCGGCTGATCTCCGAGCCCCTTATGGGTCGTGACCCGGTGGTCAAGAGTCCGGCGGAAGCTGCTTTACTCGCAGTGGCTGAAGGTCGGAGCTGTTTGAATAATGACAAGGAGCCTGAGGAGCAGGAAGCCGAGGTCAGAGGTGCAGGTTTAATAATCCCAGAACTCAACTGTAGGGCGCCGCGGAGTTTTGCTTGTTAGGTGATGTTTTTTAAAAACTTTCCAATTAACTTGCTGAAGCTTCGCTCTCCGTCTCCTGAAGGACGACGGCCTCTATGATGTCTTCTTCTTTTCCCGCTGTTAGATTTAGCTTTGCCGGGCCCTGACCCCAATGATCGCACAAATTCAGGTGCTGGACTCCATCAATGACGCTCGGAGCAGGTGAACGTTAATAAGCTGAGCTCTAAAAACGATTTGCCCTCAAAGTTCACAGTTTCAACCCCTCAGCTTATTAATTTCCCCGCAGAACTTCAGGCTTCAGGGCAAAGGAAGAAAATGGAAGAGAAAAGGATTAAATGTTTTTTTGTTCTCACTTTGCTCGTCAGGAAGAAGCTGCCACAGTTCGTTTTCATCTCGTAAACTCCTCAGTGGACGTGGTGCCACATGCTGCCACCTAGAGGCACCAGGCTGCCGGTGCCACTGCGAAGATCCTCCACCTTCCGAGTTTCCGTTTCAAGTATCTTTCAGATTCGAGCACACGTATGGGCGGGACTTTTAAACCACGGTCACTACTGCACACACTCCAAGTAGAGGTTAAAAGTGCAAGATGGCGGCACCTGTGTCCGAGGTATTTGGGCTTAACTTTTGGAGAACGTGAGGAAGTGAAGACGCTTCATCTGTTTCCTCATTGTGGGACAAATAAAGGACTTCTCATCTCATCTTATTTAAAGTCCATCACTCAACCACACACATACAGTACATAGCCTGACACACATAAATACATATATACATTCTCACTCATTGAACCACATACACACGCTCTCATGGTTGTACACATGCAGTGTTACGCCTCAGCTGTAAGTTGAATGACGTTCCCTAATGAGTAAACGTATGAGTTTATATAAACAGTATATTTATGTTTGCATGTGTTAATGCTTTGTCCTGCAGATTTATTAGCGAGTGAAGTATCTGGTTCGGCCTCAGCAGCTTCTCGTACTTTCTCTCTCGAGTCGTTAGTTAATATTTAATGTGGGGCTTTTTTTTTTTTTTTTCAGTTTGGAGTGTTACATTATACAAAGAGGCTTTTAAAGACTTATGAGTTTGGCACAGTTCCGTCCATCTGCCATCTGAAGCTCTGACTCTGCCCCTGATCCCACATTCAGGGGATCATCCTCAGCCGGGTCCCTGAAGGAGCAGAGATGCAGATGTTGCCCCAGTTGCATGTGAGTTCAGCTGCTGCTGGAGTCTGGCAGCGAGTCCTGGACGATGGAGGAGCTGAGTTTTCATTCAGATCAGAATCAGTTCGAAAACAGACGCTGGAAAAGACAATGACTTGGTTTGTGCCACGAAACGATGTTAATACTTTAATGAAGATGTAAAGTGATAAAAGTTTTGTCTGGAGCGACAGTGAAGAGATAGCATCTAAATTTACACACTGAAAGAAACATCGGGACTGACTAAAACAAAAAATGCATTGCCTATATCGCCCCCTGGTGGCTGGCTGCAGGATAGGTCCTCAGTGCCTGATATTTGCATCTGTATTCAGGATATTTTAGTTTCATTTTCGAACAGGAGGAGGTGAAGATGCTTCGTCCATCTTTATTTTCTCCTGGTTACCGAAGACATTTGCTGTTTTATTAACAGCTACAGATTTTTTTTTTTAATCATGACGTTCATCCTTTGTTAGAAAAACTGCAAACCTAACAGAGAATGAGGTGAACAAAAACACAGTAGCAGCATTTTCAAAGAAGGGTTTTTACTGCCCTCTACTGTTTTTGTAGCAGAAGACATAATTTTCCTGGGGTTGTTACGGTGCAGCGTCTGAATTGAAAATCGAGGAAATTGATTTATTACGTTTGTTGTACGTTTGTTGACGTTAAAGCAGCGACGGACGAAGCCACCGGTGAAGATGTGATGCAATTTAAAAAGGCGACAAAATGTAACGTCCTGATATCTTGAATCAAATTGTCGATTTGTTGTTGGAAACATTTAAGATAAATACACAAGTCAACAGAGTGTATAACTCAGGTCTGGTTGTTTTTAATGAAGAACTGTTACACGTTGTATCTTTAGAAGGAAATAATCTATCAGATCAAACTCTTCCGAATGACTTTTATCTCTACGTGTGTAACATCCTGCAGCTGAGTGTGTTTCCAGGTTGTAAATTGTAAATGTGCGTTGATAGTGATTTCCAGCAGAGAGCTGCTGGGCTCTGATCTCAGTCGGTGTTTCCAGTGTGAGAAGATTCAAACGTGAACAAGAAAGAAAAATGAAAATGTTTTTCCTCCTGCGATGCTTTTCCTGTGATCTTGCAGCCATCTTTGATTTGCCTCCTCGGAACATGAAAGAGACGGAGCGGCGTAATGTGGAGAGGTAATAACTCCGCGAGAGCCGCTGCTGATAAAGACGAGGAAGAAAAGGAGGAAGAACAATTACACGTCTCTCTTCTCCCCCTCGCTGCTCACTACCTCCCCCTACTGTCACCTCTGCACAATCATCAGCGGCCGGATTCAAACTGTGAACGAGACGCAACAGAGTCAACGGGACGTAAGTGAGGGAAACGGAAGGAGGATGATCAGAATTAAATTAAGGACAGAAAAAAAAACTGTAGGTTTTGTTATCGGCTCAGTTTTTATAGGTGACATGAAAATAAAGACAAATGATTTTAGGAGTTATCTGGTTTCTGAACGCAGAAGGATAACATGAGCTCAAAGGGTTTTAGTCTGCGTTTAGGATTCATGAGCTCATTTACCTTCAACTCTGACCAGTTCAGTTCTCATCTCAGGCTAATTAGCTCTGCACCTAAGGGTTTGAGATCATTACTCAGTGTTTCAGCTCGTCAGGCGTCTGAAGGTCTGGGAAAAGGCTGCTGCCAGCTGAGAAAGCTGCGTCTTCCAGTGAAATTAATCTACAACTCATCTGCACTGGCTGATGCATTTTTTAAGAAACCTACAATAATGTTCACGTCGAAGGTTTCAACGAGGTTTTCATGGTCAATATTTGCATTTGCTCTTCTGGCAACGAGAAAGTTAGAACCTTTGTTTCTGCAGCTGAACGTGGTTTCTTCATCGTGGTGACGGTCGTTTGTCAAGAGCTTCAGACACAGAAGTTATTAAGTCTCATAAATCAACGTCTCGTAATCACAAACTATAAATAAAGACGACATGACGCCGAATTTTACGATTGCCCCCTTGTGGCAGGCTGCTGTATGTATGCCACAAACCCCCCTCCTCCATGTTAGTAGACATGTACCTAACTAAAAAAACAAAGCTCACGTGTAGAAATATTTCAGCCCAGATTTTCAACATCAGCAGAAAGTAGAGATGTCTCGTGGATCTTTCTTTACAGTAAAATGCAACTACTGCTTCCTGCAATTTACAGACGAGCAATCACTTGTAATTGTGTGAATAATAACCGTGAACAGCACAACAGCGCCTCCTGGAGACGAGGCCAGGAACCGGACACGCTTGTCCACCTCCTGTAACTCTAACCAGGTCGTTTCAGCTGTTTGAAATAAACCGAGCCCTGACCTGTAAGTGAGCCGCTCTGTTTGGAAAGCATCGACTCAGTTTATCGCTCTGACACAAGGACGCCTCTGCCACAGCAACACAAAAGATTCAAGTAATAACTATGTGCTACGTGCACGTGTTTATCTGTGCACGTGATGTCCAACACACACGAGTGAAACAACAGCTGTTAAAGTGCAGATTAGACCTGAGGACGAGCCGAGTCTCTTCCCTCGTCTCTTTGACGTATGACGGCCCAGCGGAGGATCATAAAGCCGCCACATGTCATTACCAAAGCCATCGTTCCTCCCCCACCAATAAAATACATAATTACTCCCTGCATATAACTTTAATTGGCCCAACTGAGGTCATTGGAAATCCATGATACTGCTTTCATTGGCTTGATTATGGCTCCTACAGCTATTTACCGTCCAGTCGGACGCGCCGGCCGGCTCCCGGCAGACAGACGGCAAATGGGAACACAAACGGGGGGGGATATGACGATGGGCGGAGTCGAATCCTAGATGGAATACTCTCTGTTGTGGTTCGGCTGCAGAAACGTTCGCCAGCAGCAAAGCAACACAACAGACAGTCAGAGAATTGTCACATCCAGTTTGCTTCTGATGCTCGTGGACATTTTATTCGCGTAGAAACAACTCAGAAAGTTTACGAGTTGCAAATGTCGTCACTTATAAACCAGTTAACATATTTGTACAACAGTCAAATGTTATATTTTGATCATTTGCAAACTGTACGTTCATCTCTCACGAGCACACACACCACATTTTAGTCGGTAAAGATTTTTGAATCATGTATCTGCCTGTCACACCTGATCCTTGACACATAAACACAACACGTGTAGTTTAAAGAGTTTAGAGCAAACTTTTAAATACTTTCATTTAAAACTAATTATAATCTGAAATGAGCTTTTGTCGCTGGACTTGAACTCATCATATTAAAATGATAATCAGTCATTCAGGTAAGTCCCATTTTCAAGTCAGAATATTAAAAACATTAATGAAAAGAAAACCATTGTGAATAATACAGGAGGAGTAATTTTTACAACATTGATTATAATCATATGATAAAAACCTGGAGTGCTTTATAAGCAGCAGCAGCATTAATCCAACACAAATAACTTATTGGTTATTGTCTAATAATTGTTGCAAATACTTTTTGAGGCAACTCATCAGAATCCTGGAGTGAATTCATTAACATGTAATCATCCATGAGGAACCTCGTCCAGACATCCTCTCTACTGGACGTGAGCTGAGCGAGAAGCCGAGCGGCAGCGGGGCCGTCGCTGGAGCTGCTCTGCAAGTCACCGGGTCAGCTGACCTCCCCTCAACATGTTCTCCTGTGAGCCGCTCACACACCAGCCTGGAATCAAACCAGAATAAGCGCTGCTCAGCCATGCGATGTGTTCATGCTGTTTCCCCCTCAGAGCTCGGGAGGAAAGTGCAGAGCGGCCGCCCGCCCGCCCTGATAAATACAGTAGACGGCTTATAGCAGAGCGCCGACGAGGCCGGAGGTATTTAAACTTTCAGAGGCAGCGAGCGGAGACGAGTCACCTTGGTGCTCGGGAGCAGAGTCCAGTTAACATCGCTGATTCGGTGAGAAGCAGAGAAAACTGTTCATGTACCTGGAGTGAAATGTGAGATTCTAACACCACAGTGCAGATGTTCTACAGAGATGAGATAACACAATCACACGTGGACACACTCAGGACACGTGGACACACTCAGGGTCACACACACAGAGAGTGAGAGTGAGAGACGTCTTGTGGTTCGTCGGTGCTGCTGAGATGGTTGATGAGCCTGAGAGGCCTCATCACTCGGCTGCAGAGATAAACGCTGTCATCTCTCTCTCTGTCTCTCTCTCTCTCTCTCTCTCTCTCTCTGTCTCTCTCTCTCTCTCTCTCTCTCTCTCTCTCTGTCTCTCTCTCTCTCTCTCTCTCTCTCCCTCCCTCCCTCCCTCCCTCCCTCTCTCTCAGTGACGTGCAGCTGTTCCTGTCAACACCTTCACTCTTTGGTTCTGATGTATCCTCCAGCCATAAAAGTGAGGATTTAATGGACACGTTAATGCTCCCGGAGGATGACCTCTGACCCCTGTGCTCGTGCCACCCTCAGGAAATAGCCCCGGCTTCAATCTGCCACCGTCACGAGGCAGATTGCCACGAAGTCTGGAGCCAGAAACCAAACTGTGAGAGGACATTAAGAAAATCAGATGGGCCGTCCTCCAAGAGGCTTTAGTGCAGCTTGTTCAAAGAAACAGAACTGAATCCTCACAAACACCTGATGGAGGACGTGGCAGCCGCCCGCCACACACACACACACACACACACAGACACACACACACACACAACCTGCTGGCAGACACAACGGCAGCAAAGTCAAACAAGTCACACAACCAACACAGATGCACAGGAAACAAAGACAGCAGGAAAAAAAAAAGTGGCTCAGCTGCCAAATCAGCAGAAATCAGAACAATGATTCAGCTGCTCAGAAACACACGTGATGCACAATCGACTACACAACAGCACAACAGCAGACACAAGGCCTGTTAACACAAGTACACAACCGTGGCTTCACTTAGGACACGTTCAACGTTTCTAAGCACGAATCCTAAAGACTCCAAACAAAGACACGTCGTGTTTTCACCTCTTTGGTTTTTTGGCTTATGCAAAAAATAGTTAGTTGATTTTAATGAAGAGAAATTTTGTCACAGTTTCACTACAAACTTAATTTGTATGTGTAACTATGTTTTATTTGAGCATTTATGCAGTTTTGCTTGATACGTCTGTGTCTTTACTAGTAATTCATAAATCCATGTTTTCGTTTCACAGTTAAGTCGTTGATTTATTCTTTATCTGTGTGATTCCATGTTTTTATACATTATTGTAGGTTTTTTACCTTGAACCTTCCAGAAGCTGCAGATGAAAACTGATACGACATCGTTTATTGACATTTTCACTGATTTCTCAGAGAATAATTCATGAATCGTGATGAAATAAAAAAGGAGATGTTTGGGTTTCACTAGTTGTTACTCGTCCATCTTTATTTACAGCCTTTGACCTAAACGGGCGGCGACAGATAAATAAACACCGAGAGATTTGACTTTGAAACAAACACTGCGACTGAAACTGCTCGTCTCTGTTAAACAACTGTCGACACCCCCGTCCTCTCCACCTGACTCCCTCACCTCCCTCCCCCCCCTCTGTGTCTCCCCCACTCGGCTGAGGAGGGCGACAGCCATGAACTCAGACTCAGTGAAGCCGGAGAGGACGTAAATGAATGTCGACCAGGATGAAGACTAATTTGCTCTCGCAGAGGCATCGCGAGGAGGGAGAGAGAGAGAGAGAGAGAGAGAGAGAGAGAGAGAGAGAGAGCACCCATGGGAGCTGTGATGTGGAAACACTGGGCTCAGTCAAGAGGGGGACACTTCAAACCTCTGTTTATGTAATAACCAGATTGAATGGATGGACTGATGAACGAGGGGGGGGGGGTGGATGAGTGATGTGAATGATGGCAGATGGAAAGATAATGGTGAGGGACACGAGAACAGAGAGAAGACGCCTGAGGAGGGAGGGAGGGAGGAAAGAGAGGGAGAGAGGAAATGAAAGAAAAGGAGCGAGCAGAAAAATAAGGGCCAGAGAATCCGAGCGTGTTATTTTGCTCCGGAGCAGATTCTGTGATATTTAACGTCTTCATTACGCTCAGTGTTGTTAGCTCCCTGCTAATTATCCTGCTGTGGAGAAAATACATAAACAAGTGATGATTAAATCTGTCCTCGTGTGCACGGTCAGCACTTTTCTCCAAACCTAATTAACATGGAGGAGAGTGTTTGGAACCGTGCACGGCGTCGTTCTGCTGGACTCCAGCCACACGATGCAGCTTTCAACACGTTAGATGAAGGAGTTTTCAGAGCATCGTGAAGGAAACGTAAGATCTAGGGCACGTACGACAGATATGAAGGAAAATCAGACTCATTATATCATAATGATATAAAATAACCCTAAAAATCTTATCTCTCAGACTCCAGACAGGAGGTGTCATAGTCTTTACAAAGACAAGTAAGGTGAAGTGAGAAGTAGCTTCAAATAAACACTGATAGGATTTTAACAATCTCAACCCATTTAATTCACAGTGCCCGTAATAATTTTTTCAGATTATTGAATTTTAGTATTATTTTAGGATTTTTATCACTGAGAAAGAAGCACAAGGTTTAAATGTTCATGAACTAGTTACGTCTGTAGTTACTCACTGAAGAGTAAACGACGAATTCTCACGTGAAAGAGCAGCTGAATCTATGAGGCTTGTTTGTGTGGACGGTACAAACTTTATGGGCGAAGCAAACCCCCAAGTTAGAGATCTCTTATTTTAACATGATATTACGTGGCAGGGTAATTTAGAATATGGCGGCTTCCACAGTTGAGATGATTAATAAAAAACACTGCTTTGACATATCGAGGCGCTTTGAGTTTGATGATTTAAAAAGGGGCTGGGACGCCATGATTGGACGACTTCCGTTCCTGTGCGCAAACTCCATTTCCCATCAGACCTTGCCCTGAGTCGTGATCATGTCCGCAGGCACAAGATGGTTTTTAATTTCACGCGGCTGCTTTGTGTATGCTTTGCGTTCATGTTTTGGTGTCACGCCCTCGGCTCTCACAGGGAACGATCCGTGGCCGTGGCCGAGCGGCGGCTGCAGCCAGAACTGCTCCGTCACTTCTCATCTCCCGGCACAAACCTCATCGCTCTAAGGACGACACGTCACCTTCTCCCTGCCGAGGCCTGTGGGCAAATACCAGCTCTCCTCCAACCTGTCATTCTCCTCCCATCACACACGAGCTCCACCAGCACAGATCTGCTAATATCAGCATCGCACTCTGCTGCTTTGCATTGACCGTACGTCAGCTTGACAAAAACAAACGACAGCTGGAGTCACACACATCTGAGGGTTCAGAGAACAAGATGTCCTCAGTCAGGACTCAGGGCGGTCACTCACCCATCACTCTGAGCCGCTCGGCGCCCACCACCACCTCCTGCTCGTCGGCGGAGAAGAGGAGTTTCCCAGAGGTGGATTTGACTTCAAACATCTTGCCCTGCGCTTTAAATCCGTGGGCTCCTGCAGCGAACACACAGGAGAAGAGAGAGAGGAGACATCAAAGAGGGGCGAGCGGAGGCCGGAGACGATTTCTCACTGAATTAACTCCTTAGATTGGAAAATGTGTCCAGGACCTGATTTTCAAATTAAGACTCAGACTTTACCTCAACCATCACATGTAGATTCTTTCTGGAGACTATTCAACAAACCAAGTGAAGTGATAATAACACAAAGTGAGAGTTACATGAAATAACAACAGTACACATGTTATTATAAAACAGATTCAGGTATTAGCTGGTTGACATTTTATCAGAATATTAAGTTTCATGTTTCCACGTCCAGCAACATCATCATTTGTTTCTGTGACAGAAATCTAATTCATTTTAATGTAACTTGTGTAATCATAATTAAAAAGAATGCCTTACTTGCTGATATTTGACCTTAATTCACAAAAAAATATTGTGTTTTGATAAAGTTAAATAAAAGCTAAGATAAAAGAGAAATAGTAAGAATAATAAAAGTCGTAAATAATAATGATAAAAGAGATTTAAATGTTTGAAATATCAAACCACAACTTGTTCGTCATGTGACAAAGTGTCACAGAGTCTGTCACCTCAGTATAACAGTGCTACGTCTGTCCTGACATCTGTCCTGACAGAAACATCTGCACAGAGAGATTTATGTTCCTACTTTGATTTGACATCTTAAAACTCTGAATGATAAGTCTGAATTCATGTGAAAAGTTGTCAGTCAGCGGATGTGAGTCAAGTTAAAGAGATGTTGAGAGAAACGCGTTGAGGACCTGCAGCTGTCTGTCATCCAGATGTGACCTGAGGTTTTCACGGTTTCTCTGAGCGTCTGCAGGAAAACACCGGAGCCGCCACGACTGTGACAAACAAGTGATTCAAAACGAAGACAGGTCCCTTCAGCTCAAATTGCTTTGTCTCACACGGCGGCTGGAAAACACCCAGCGCCCGAGAGGCCTGACTGATCGACACACGCACAATTGATTCTGTCACTCCGCGCCTGGGACGAGAAGAACCTCCGAACGCTAACGCTGAGGAACGACAGAGCAGACGTCCTCCTCCGTGTCGGTGGTTAACGTGAGAGACACTTCCTGCGTTTATGGAAAGAGATTTTCATTCAGACTGTCATCACTATCGGACGGGAGGAGTGAAGAAGAAGAGGAAGAGGAAGAGGAAGAGGAAGAGGAAGAAGAAGAAGAAGAAGAAGAAGAAGAAGAAAAGAGAAGAAGAAGAAGAAGAAGAAGAAGAAGAAGAAGAAGAAGAAAGAAGAAGAAGAAGAAGAAGAAGAAGAAGAAGAAAGCAGCTGCAGTCTTCACCTCCGACGATATAATGTTTGAACCCCGATGACGACAGGACGTACGTGTGTCAGACCAGATTCTTTAGTCCCTGAATCACAATGTGAAACTAAACTAACAGATCAAATGGAACCAGCACGTGAAGCTTCAGACTCTCAGAGAGAAAACGTCCTGAATCAAACCTCAAATAAAAACTCAAACAATCTGAAGCTTCTTTATTCTTTAAGTAAAGAAGCTTTTCAAAAGGCAGGAAAATGAGGAGCAAGTCTGAGGAAAACTCGGAGACGTTGGTTTGTGAAACAAAAAAACAGAAAATCCCCGTGAATAATTGAACAGAAACATTTCTACATGTTGTGTTGCAGTGGATGTCGTCAGCGTTGTTGGTTCAGAGAAATGAAAACATGAATCATATCAAAAGGAAACACGAACCAGCAGATGAAAGCAGTTTGTGTTCCTCACCTGTGACGAGCTGCGTGAGGAGCTGGTTGTTGCTGCCCAGGATGTTGACCGACACGTTTCTGGACGACTGCAGGAACAGCGGGCGGCCCTGTGGACACACGGAGCGCCGTCTTGTTACGTTAACTGTTACGTTCTCATGTTTCAAGAGCAAGAAGGAGAACAAGAGAGGAACCAGCAACGTCCCTGGCAAAGGAACGTTTTAATGAACGTTTCCTTCCAGAGCTTTTCTCTCAGGTTCGTGGAAATGAAACATCTCAAATATATGTAGTTTTAAGTTTTTAATTCACATCAATTTGTCCGTTTTCATCTGCAGATTTAAATCCTGATCAGAGGTCGTTCTGTGAAAATGAGGTTTTTCTAATCCTTTAACCTACATCCACCAAACCTTCCAGTTTCAATCCTGTTTACATCCAAAGGTTTTTACTGAAGGTTTAATTCAGGCATCGTTCACGGTCGGATTTATAAAAGATGTAATTCACACAAACATGGAGAGAATCACGTTTTTTAGATGCCTTTGATTTTCTGATTATTCAGAAATTTAAAAAGAGACATCAAAAGATTCCCTCTGATAAAAAATTTGGTTTTAATATGAAGATTTTTAACCATGTTCAGATTCCACAAAACTAGATAATAGATTATTTTGTTAATTAATTTGTCAAATTGTTAGTAAAGACCAAATGGACGTCATGGAGACCGGCATGGACACACACACACACACACACACACACACACACACACACACACACACACACACACACACACACACACACACACACACACACACACACACACACACTTACCGCTCTGTTCGCTCACTTCCATTTCCCAGAGTGCCCTGCACCGATGTGAATGCCGATCACGTCGGACACTCTGCTCTTTCTGTGCCCGACTAATCTTCATGCCTCAGTCAACTTCTTAATTAGAGATAACGGCCGGACCATTGTGGCGCTGTGGCGGCTGGGGGTGGGACCAGCCTCGTGTGTATATTACTGATAACATTATGGCTCTCGACAAACTTACTGAAGTTCCCACAGTAAACTCAGGGAATGTGCGATACACAAGCAGGAAGTGATTACAATAACAACGAGCTGTGAGCTGAATGCGCGACGAACAAGAAGTTTGAGACTCGACACAAAGAAGAGACGATGAATCGACTGTGGAGTCCGGAGAACCTCAAGGTGTGTGAGTGTGTGTGTGTGTGTCTGTGTGTGTGTGTCTGTGTGTGTGTTTTCATTGATTTCCCAGGGAATGAATAATAATAATACTGATAAATTGTATTTTATAGCAGTTTGAAATAAACAGTAAAGTAAAACACAAAGACATATTTCCACCAGTTACTTGTTCTTCCATCTATCTTCCTCCTCTGACCCGAGGTTGGGTCATATCGCTGCAGACTCAGCACGGTGTTCTGGACGTTCCTCTTCCTATCGAGCTTCCCAGCTCCTCCTGACAGATCCCGGGTGTTTCCCAGGCCAGGTTGGGATTTATCATCCCTCCAGCGAGTTCTGGATCGACCCCGGTGTCTCCGCCTGGTTGGACGTGCCTGAAAACCCCCAGTGGAAGGAGTCCAGGAGGATCCTGATAAGACGCCTGAACCACCTCAACTGGATCCTTGAACACAAACGAGCAGCAGCTCCACTCCGATCTCCTGCTCCATCTTTAAGACTCAGCCCAGACTCCCTATGTTCTTTGGGTCCGTCCCCAGAGCTCGTGACCAGTGGTGAGAGTCAGTCAACGACCACATGTTACTGCTGCACTGATCCGTCTCTTCATCTCCGACTCCATCGTCTCCTCACTCGTCTTCAAGACCCTGAGACACTTGAACTCGACTTGGAGCAACATGTCCCCTGAACCCAGAGAGAGCGACCCAGCGTTCCCAGCAGAGAACCAACCTTGAAGGTGCTGATCCAGTTAATTAGACTTTAATTTCACACTGAGCCTCTGACCCTGTAGCTGATAAACAGATGGAGTCTGGACCTGCTGCAGATTTACTTTGATAGAACCAGTTTCTGAGCGAGCGGCTGCAAATCGCTCCTCTGGCTCAACTTACTGAGCTTTAATTCAGGCAGATTCCTGAGCCTCTGGAGCTCGGCTCTGCCTCCAGGTCATGTTTCTATAACCAGCTCCGATCCACTCGTCTTCCTCCAGGTCTCAAACTCCTCGCTCCCTCGCTCCCTCTGTGCGAGAGGCGTCCTGCTGGGAGTGATATGGTCGACCGCATCAGTAACGAATGGAAGAGCGAGGCCGAGCAGATCAGAAACACGACAACAAACTAAACATGTACTCGACACAAACAGGCCCACGGGGCAGCGGCAGGAGGAGCGAGCGACGAGCCGCTGCGCTCTGAGGTGACGGATTTAAAGCTCAGATTTAAAGCTCCAACCTTGAAGAAACACATCACGAGTCTCATCGAGCTGGAGGCTCAGAAACCTCCTCGGGAGACTTTATACTTTATACTTTTAATTTCCTTCTTCAAGGACGCTATGATTCCTGCAGGATTCCTCCAATAGATTTCAGACTGTAAATAAAGACGTTAACTCCTCTTCCTGCTTCTGAACAACAATGAAGCTCAAACCTCTCGGACACGGGCGTCGCCATCTTACATCATCACACCGACGAATCGATGCGACAACATTTTGATGTGATCAGAGCTTCTTCTACAAAGAAACGTTCTCACACAGGTTTGTGTTTCTCCTCCAGCCGAGCGGAGCCTCAGCTCTTCTGGTCAGTTCCTCTGTCGTCTGTGTTCCAGCAGCTCCTCTTGAACTTGTTGAGAAGAGCTTCACTGTTATAAGGACGTTTTAGTTGGATCCCAGTTGGGTGGATTTTAACTGAAAGTTGAGCTCTGTGCGTTTTTATACAAACTTAATTCTCATTATTCCTCTTTAAAGAGCTTTGAGTTGATGTTTGTTGCATTTTGACGTCCTTAAAATAATATTTCATTGAAACCAGGGATGTGTTTTACTGGAATAGGAATATCTTTCACCGCGTGGACACGCTCGCGCTCGTTTGAGTCGGCGTTGAACTCGGCCTCCGCCTGTCAAAACATCCCATCTCTCTCATTCTAATTCAGTCCTCCTCCATCTGTCTTCCTGTCTCTGTCTCAATTACTGCTTCCTCTTCCCCCATGTCTCCTCCCCTCCTGCTCTCCTGCTCCTTCTCTTCGCTCCTCGCTCCTCATCCTCCCTCTCGGCTCACGTAAGGTCCCAGACAGAAGAGATAAAGCTCGCCGCTCCCTCGCATTATCCCACTCTGCGTCCACTACCTGCGAGCAGCTGTTGTTACTGCGACGCTACAGGAGACGGGGAGAGAGTTGCTGTTGCTTTATCGGCGCCATCTCTCCGTTCTCCGGGCTCGGCTCCTCCTCCTGTAGTCGCTGGACGGACGACAGGAAGCTGCTCTGAATGTTAATTCGTGAGCAGGACGTACCTGGGGACCTCAGACAGACATTACGTTCGGATCAGTAAACCCCCAGAAGGTCTGAGGCAGGAAAAGTGAGGCTGGAGCTGTGGCTGCGAGCAGCTCACTGGAGAGTGCATGTTAATGAGAGCACGAGGCTGCGGGCTGTTGTACGCCTTCGCTTCCCGCTGAGACCATCTGCTCAGGAACAGGTGCAGCCATGAGGATATACAGCGTTTACCCTGGTGATGGGTTCTCCTGCTTTGTCACGACAGGACATGACATCAAGTTACAAGACGTGACGATCGTCGTCAGGACGTCACGTGACGCGGGATGACAGACACGGCGCCTGTGGTCGTTCTGTGTCACGTTAGGATTTGTCCCGATGGTGCGGTGGTTATTCCTGTGACCTCACACGACCGGAGGTTCCCGGTTTGAACCTGACGACCAGGGTCTTTCTATGTTAAGCATGTTCACAGGTTTCTACAGACACTCTAGCAACATGCAGGCGGGGGTCAGATGCGTGTTTGACCGTAGGTGTGAAAGTGGGACTGGTTGTTTGACCCTCATTGGCTGAATCAAAGCTCCTGAGGGACCCGACACATTCTCAGGTCAGATCAGAGACGTGATGTAACCACAGTCCGCCCCCCCTCCAGGTTTACTTTACAGTCAACAAACATAAGGTCCCTGTGACCTTGACCTGTGACCTTTAACCACCTAAATCCAATCAGAAAATCTGTGAGTCTCAATAAAGATTTGAGCCAAATTTGGAAAAATTCACAAAATAAGATACTTTTCATTTCCTCCTCCTCGTCAAACATGGATTTTCTTATTTCACTTTGTTTCACTGGGATTTAAAATCACTGCTGATGTTCTGGTTTGTTTGATATTTTCATTTCTTATTCACATATTTAGTTTTGACATGTTTCAAATCCTCACGAAGCAAAACCAGCTCAGTGGAAATTCAACATTTCAGTTTTTATCTATGTAAACTCTACTCATAGTAAAAACAACTACACATCCTACATATGTCTGTTTCTATTGTGTGTCAGTGTACAAACACAACAGGTGTTGATGTGGTTGTGTGTTAGTTTGTGTGTCTGTCGTTGTGCGACTCACTGGTTTGGACTGGATTTCTTTGGCATAGAGAGGTTGGAGGAACTCGGAGTCTCCCTCCAGTTTCAGGCCCTTGTCTGTGATTCGGAGGTTCCCCATTCCGTCCTGCGAGGAACAAACACAAACACACAAAACACACACAGTTAGTTTCATACACACGTCAACACAAAGGCAACAACTTGAAGGATTTTACAGTTTTTCTGCATCGTTACGTAACATGATCGTCTTTTATCTCACACACCTGCAGTTTGACAACACACCTGGTGTTTGTCTATGTGAGGAAATATTAACTTTACAATCACACACACACACACACACACACACACACACACACACACACACACACACACTAAACCGTCTCCACAGTTAATCAGATGCTCTAATCTCTTAATCTGCTGTTTAATGCAGTGACTGAGGTTCATGACTCCAGCTTCAGTTTTACAAACTGATTCATTGGCAAACATGTCACACACATCATATATATATATATATACACTACCGTTCAAAAGTTTGGGGTCACCCAGACAATTTTGTGTTTTCCATGAAAACTCACACTTTTATTTATCACATGAGTTGCAAAATGAATAGAAAATATAGTCAAGACATTGACAAGGTTAGAAATAATGATTTTTATTTGAAATATTAATTTAATTCTTCAAACTTTGCTTTCGCCAAGGAATGCTCCATTTGCAGCAATTCAGCAGCATTGCAGACCTTTGGCATTCTAGCTGTTAATTTGTTGAGGTAATCTGTAGAAATGTCACCCCGCTTCCTGAAGCCCCTCCCACGTTGGATTGGCTTGATGGGCACTTCTTGTGTATCATACGGTCAAGCTGCTCCCACAACAGCTCAATGGGGTTGAGATCTGGTGACTGCGCAGGCCACTCCGTTACAGCCAGCATACCAGCTGCCTGCTTCTTCCCTAAATAGTTCTTGCATAAGTTGGAGGTGTGCTTTGGGTCATTGTCCTGTTGTAGGAGGAAATTTCCAATCAAGCGCTGTCCACAGGGTATGGCATGGCGTTGCAAAATGGAGTGATAGCCTTCCTTATTTAAAATCCCTTTTACCTTGTACAAATCTCCCCTTTACCAGCACCAAAGCAGCCCCAGACCATCACATTACCTCCACCATGCTTGACAGATGGCGTCAGGCACTCTTCCAGCATCTTTTCACCTGTTCTGCGTCTCACAAATGTTCTTCTGTGTGATCCAAACACCTCAAACTTTGATTCGTCTGTCCATAACACTTTTTCCAATCTTCCTCTGTCCAATGTCTGTGTTCTTTTGCCCATATCAATCTTTTCTTTTTATTGGCCAGTCTCAGATATGGCTTTTCTTTGCCACTCTGCCTAGAAGGCCAGCATCCCGGAGTCGCCTCTTCACTGTAGACGTTGACACTGGCGTTTTGCGGGTACCATTTAAAGAAGCTGCCAGTTGAGGACCTGTGAGGCGTCTATTTCTCAAACTAGAGACTCTAATATACTTGTCTTCTTGCTGAGTTGTGCACCGGGCCTCCACTTCTCTTTCTACTCTGGTTAGAGCCCGTTTGTGCTGTTCTCTGAAGGGAGTAGTACACACCCCTGTAGGAAATTTTCAGTTTCTTCGCAATTTCTGCATGGAATAGCCTTCATTTCTAAGAACAAGAATAGACTGGCGAGTTTCACATGAAAGTTCTCTTTTCTGGCCATTTTGAGAGTATAATCGAACCCACAAATGTGATGCTCCAGATACTCAACTAGCTCAAAGGAAGGCCAGTTTTATAGCTTCTCTCACCAGCAAAACAGTTTTCAGCTGTGCTAACATCATTGCACAAGGGTTTTCAAGGGTTTTCTAATCATCCATTAGTCTTCTCAGGCGATTAGCAAACACAATGTACCATTAGAACACTGGAGTGATAGTTGCTGGAAATGGGCCTCTATACACCTATGTAGATATTTCATTAAAACCGGACGTTTCCACCTAGAATAGTCATTTACCACATTAACAATGTATAGAGTGTATTTCTGATTAATTTAATGTTATCTTCATTGAAAAAACAGTGCTTTTCTTTGAAAAATAAGGAAATTTCTAAGTGACCCCAAACTTTTGAACGGTAGTATATATATATATATATATATATATATATATATATATAAATAGAAACAGTTTTCTATCCTGAAATACAAGAGAACATGTTGTAGATGATATAAAAACTGTGTTCAGTAAATCTCAGTCGTCAAACTGCAGCACGGAGATATTTTATTGTTCCATAAACATGTGACTCATATCTCTGTGAGTTTTGTGCCTAAACTGTTGAGTGTAAACGAGACGGATTCTGCTCACACTCGGGTTGATCGGTTTAATCTGTGTCATCACTGAAGACGTGTACATGCTGTAATGTGTCAGGTTTCATTTATTAAAATGAGACGTAACGTTTTGAGCTGTGAATCGTGAAGTGAACAGAGCTTCTCATAATAAACAGAACAGAAACATTTACTCTGAAAAACACCAAATACAACAACTGATGATTATAATGACAAAAGAATATGAGACTATAAAATAATTCATAAAAATGTTCAGACTAGAATCACCGGAGCAGTTTGACCCTTGACCTTGAGGTGTCCTTCAGAAAATGCCTTTACGAAGCCAAATAGGTTTTTTGAAGTAACAGTGACTGAAACCTTTGACCCTCAGGCCCCACAATCTAATCAGTTCGTCTTTGACTTCTAGTGAATGTTTCTACCACATATGAAGAAAATCCCTCGTGGCGTTCTGGAGATATCGTGTTCACAACAACACACGAGACAGACGGAGGAACAACCAGAAAACTGAAGCCTCCAGCCACTAGGTGTCGCCAGAGAGGAGACATAAATACGCTCCACTTTCCTCTCACTGTCCATCGCTGCAGGGAAGAAGAAAACCCAAACACAACCTGGATTCACCCAGAGTCTTTGAGGTGGAAACATTTTCATTTCACCTTCATCAGGAATCTGGTTTTCAACCATTGAACCCCAAGGATGACTTTTCTCTGCGGAAGCCGAACTCATCTTCAACTCGTTTTAAACACAAACGCTGTGTTTGCTAAATGAAGTTATTTTGAGCCGACAGCAGGAACAGAATATTCTGTAAAGAGGTAAATAAATGAGCTCAGAGGCTTTAACGGGGGATTTGTGACGGAAATTCTCCATCAGCAGTAAAGATGCTTCTCTTGTATTTCGCGTGCACGTTATTTTATTGGGTTTTTTTATCTTGTAAAAACAAGCGGCCGCTGCGTCAGAGGAGCTGCAGCAGAGTTACAGATGATCCTGTGTCTGTGTGAGAGGATAAACCGACCAGAGGAGACTCCACCACGACGAGCTCAGTCGTTCTCTACATTACAGGAGATCACCCGCTGGATGTTTCCACAGATAAGAGTCAGAGACAGAGAGCGGGGGGGGAATCAGGACGTTTATCTGTCTATATGATCTCCTCCTGCAAAGACGTTTTTGTTTTCCCGCCGTCGTTTGATCCCTCGGGCTCCGACGAGCAAATGGAGATCAAGACCCCTCGAAATCCCAAAGTGCCCGAGGACGGGTTTCAAGCCTCCTCCATGTAATCCTTCCCCCCACTGTGTAGAACATATTAAAATTCTAGGAGTGTTGAGGCAGCGGGGGGGGGGGTTGAGTCGCCGACGTGCTGCGCCTGTGAATCATCCTCAGGTGGAAGTCGGGCCCGTCAGCGACTTCAGACCTTATTCTGAGTCAATTTCCCGACTTTCTGATGACGAAACGCGACTGTAAGAAACCAGACTCGTATTTCTGCTCCACTCTCAGGTCGTCGCAGACAGATTGATTTCTCTCCGAGGAGCCGGCTGATACACGCAGTCCATCTTCTCTGGGATGTACTGTACACACCGAGCGGATCCTCCCGCCGGCTGCTTCATATCTCCGTCTGGATTATTGCTGAGGATGCGTAATGGCTGAAAAGTTATGTTGTGCGCCTCAGTCCATATCCCCTCTGCTTCACTTCTTCTCCCCGAGGAGATAAGTCACTTACAAAGGAGCAAAGTCTCAGATATTCAGCTCATGTCTGCTCTTGAAATTCAGACCTAATTTGGTTCCATCCCATAAAAAAAAAAAAAAATGTACAGACGGAGGAGAAAGTGTTATAATGGAATAATGTGAATCCATTAAGAGTCAGATTTAAGTTTTCTAACTCGGGAGCCGACGCAAGTGACAACAGAGATAATAGCTGCGAAGAAAAACCTGAGAAAAGCTTCGGAGACGAAGGAAATTAATTAATAAACGAGTGTGAAATGAAAGTGAACGTTACAGAAACATCCTCAGGTTGAGAAGCTGAATAAATACTGAACACAGAGCTGATCCCAGAGCAGCACGGTTAATAAGGTGCAAGAAGCAGGGAGAGGGGATTTGGGGGAAAATGAAAATGCAGCACATGATATATACACATTATATATTAATAATATGAATCTTCAATTGTTCCCCAGCGGAAAAAAAGTCATTTGAAAATTACTTATTTGCAAAACACTGATGATCAAAGAGTCTCAATTTACATGATCCAGTTTGAAACTGGTTTAACAAAACATAGACTGCCTGAAACTAAATGTTTACTTCCATTAAAAAAGCTTTTTTTTAATCAAAATAAATTGGTTTAAACTGTTTTTGAATAATACATCAATTGGATCAACATATATTAAATTAAAAAAACAGCTTCAAATTGAGTTAAAACCAGTGAGAAACTGATTTGAACTGGTTTAGAGACACAGCCTCATATTCTATTGAGACGTCTGTGTTCAGATTCTATTTAGATACAAACTTCCCCCAGTTGTGTTTTCATAAACGCTGTTGGTGTGTGTGTGTGTGTGTGTGTGTGTGTGTGTGTGTGTGTGTGTGTGTGTGTGTGTGTGTGTGTGTGTGTGTGTGTGTGTGTGTGTGTGTGTGTGTGTGTGCAGACTCACGATCGATACGACCAAAACAAAGCACTTTATAAACGCAGCTGATTTCTCTATAAATTCCGTCCATTCACTGCAGCTCCACAGTGAACCGGCGTCTCGGAGCTGAGTGAGTGAGGGAGTCGAGTCTGAATGAGTCAGCACCGGTTTGTCACCGTCCGGCTGCCACATGCCGCAGCGACAGGAGCAGCGGCGCAGAGGTGACGGAAACGAGCGCTCCCTCATTGTGTTGAGATTCCTCATGTTTACACCAGATGAAAGATGAAGGGAAGAGTTGGAAGGAGAGAGAGAGAGAGAGAGAATATATAATAATCTCTTCAACGTCATTCAGCTGCAGCCGTCAATAAAATAACAATCTCACTGCAGAAACTGAAAGAGCACGGAACACGTGTGTGTGTGTGTGTGTGTGTGTGTGTGTGTCTGTGTGTGTCTGTGTGTGTGTGTGTGTGTGCAGATTCTTTTCTAGTCCAAATTCTCTTCTTTTCATTCTCTGCAATGAGCGTCGAGCTGCAGCGGCACAGCGAAGCGAGGCGAGCGTCCATGAATAATTCAGGACGACTCTGCAGGACGGAGGCCTCTGAACACTCAGGTGTGTTTCTCTTCACCTCCGCCCCGGCCTCTCTTCTCCTCTTCCTCCTCCCTCCCTCTGTTTTCCATGTCTTTAAAGACCTCTCGCTTGTTTTCGTCCTCCCTCGCTGATCAACCTCTTAGATTCCTCTTATCTCATTATCTTTTGCTTTTCCCGCTCTACCTTCATTTTCTCTCGTTTACATATTTTTTATTTTTTTCCCCCGTTAAAGGAAAACGAAGACGTGGTTTTGTTTCAGCACCACGGAGAGAGACACGGCCGGTAAATAAAGATGGACGACATGATGCCTCCCTGAAAGTGAAGCCAAAGCATCATGACCGCCCCCCTGGTGGCTGGCTGCAGTACAGCTCCTCCATGTTAGCAGATGGGACATGGACCAAACTTTAATAAGAAGAATCAAAGTGCAGGTGGAATAAATGTTTCGGAAAATGTTAAACTGAGCGTTTGGGAAACGACGACGTCACAGTTCACTTCACACGTGATCACTCTTTGTTTAATGATCATGTGACAGAAACAACAACAACAACAACAACAACAACAACAACAGCAGCAGCAGCTAGTTACTTACTATAAACCCGTTTCTCTACGCGTGGCTAGCACTGATTGGTCTAATCACAACAAGTTAGCAGCTATATTTAGCGTCACTCTTCCACATTACTGATGTTCACGGACGTCGGTCTTCCTCTCTGGTATTTAACGGAGCATTAATGTGGACTTTATCGCCCCCTACTGGGCCGGCATGCTGGTTTGAGCCTTTGTTTGTGTGGACAGAGATATTTTCTCTGGGTGGAAAATATCAGTTCAGAAAAACCTCTGCAGTTCTGTAGAAAAGGCCTGAGCTCTGTGAAGTGCCCTCTGGTGGAATTATAACTTCGGCCTTAAAGCACTTGAACGCCTCATAAATCCCTTGTTTAACTTCCTGTGTTGGAAATATTGTCCGGCTCACTTCAGAATAAATGAAAGTTCAGCTCGGTCCTGAATCCTGTTTTCTCCTCTGAAGCTCTGAGAGATTTGGACGTAATTCATCACACATACATTCCTCCTCACCCCCCCCCCCTCACTCTTTAATCCATTTCTTTTTCTCTCTCTCTCTCTCTCTCTCTCTCTCTCCCCCCTTAGTGTTCACTCCAACAAGGCCTAAATTGATCTACACTCGACGCCAGCGTTGCCTCCACTGTCACTGCTGTGTTAGCTTGATAGTTATTGAGAATTTATTGTGTTTGTGTGTACTTTGGACTTCGTGAGTGTGTGTTTGTGTGTGTGTGTGTGTGTGTGCGACTGGCTGCTCTGTTTACCTGGCAGTTTGTGTGTGTGTGTGTGTGTGTGTGTGTGTGTGTGTGTGTGTGTGTGTGTGTGGGCTAAGGAGAAAACGTCTGTCTTGTAAATAACATTTGTGCCTTTGGTTCCCTCTGTTATTCTGCAGATTTATTTGGCTCAGCTGTGCTACAGCAGAGGTGTGTGTGTGTGTGTGTGTGTGTGTGTGTGTGTGTGTTTGTGTGTTTGTGTGTGTGTGTTTGTGTGTGTGTGTGTGTGTGTGTGTGTGTGTGTGTGTGTGTGTTTGTGTGTTTGTGTGTGTGTGTTTGTGTGTGTTTGTGTGTGTGTGTGTGTTTGTGTGTGTGAGTATATGTGTGTGCGACTGGCTGCTCTGTTTACCTGGCAGTTTGTGTGTTTGTGTGTGTCAGTATGTGTGTGTCAGTGTGTAGTGTGTGTGAGTGTGAGTATGTGTGTGTGTGTGTGTGTGTGTGTGTGTGTGTGTGTGTGTGTGAGGAGCAGTGGCACATATCAGTACTGACGTGGATCTTTGAATCACCTCCTTCGTACCAGTCATCTTATCCATATCCATTTCTTTATCTACCCCCACCCCCCTCCTGGTCCGCCTCCTTCTTCTCCTCTGAAGTCTTCGTCTTCACAGAGCCGCGAGTCGCCGCTGTCAATAACGTGGAGCTCTCGGCCCTTTATCGAGCGTCTGCATCGATATGCATCAAGCCGCCACCCGAGGCTAAAGCAAATATAGACGTCTTGATGCTCGGTGGAAAATATCAGAGTCAGACGGTTGCATATGAGACATCTCATCATCGTCTGCTCGGGTGAAAAGGTGGAATCTGTGCTTGTGTCCTCCCACACGGAGCAAGTGATCCTGGGATCAGGTGTCAACGCACGTCACTGAAGTTTCACACTCGCAACACAAACTTCATGGTTAATAACTTTAAATAGAAAGAGAACTCGTGGACAAACAAGTTCATATTGTTTTTATTCTGTAAAATAATAGTTTTCCCTTCGCAGAACATTAAACGTCTTTGCAGATGTTCTCAGATTTTAATTGGCTAATTGATAAATCCGGCTTTAATGTTAAATCCATGTTTGTTTGTTTTCTGATTTTCATATTTGTCTCATTTGTTTCTCAAGAAAAGACCAACGAACAATAAACAAAGTGTCCTGCATGTTTCCTGATGAAGACAAAGTGACGGAGCACCGAGCTGCAGCAGTGACACGACCACAAGGAACCAAACATCCCATAATGCTCTGCAACGGACATAAAACTCCACCGAACTCCATAAAGCTGCAGCTTGACACTTTCACAACCTACAGACACGCAGGAGTTGACATAAAGCTCAGTGGCCTACGAACATCTGAACGACCCAGCGTCGTGGTTTGAATCCTTCAGAGTCCGAACCTGCATCTCACACACGATGTGCTCAACTCAATAAACCAAACACTGCCCCCGCAAAAAAGGTAGTTTAGATAAATCCCTACAAACCACGTCCTGTGAAACAAACAAGCAAACCCTGAACATCACAAAACAGCAACAATCGAGATCATCTCAACACAACAACAAACAGCGTCAGTGATGATCAGGTGTAAGTTTCATTTTATGAGCCGAGTTGTGACGTTTAATTTCTAAATATGGTGTAAAACTGGTGAAAATGCACCAGGTTGATGGTTGATAGTGTGTTTTCATCACGTCCGCGCTGCAGAACCAACAGAGTCGACACACAGACCGAGAACCGTCGTTAATGTGAGTTTTAATCTGTATTATAACGACGCTCAGAGTTTGATGCACAAACACGGGATGTTTCTTCACAGTTTCTTTCCTCTAGTGTGTTATAAAGTTTTTTAGTGAATAATAAAGTTCTGCAAAGTCAAACCTCTGTTTAAAAAGCTGCCTCCTGAAAGTCAAACTTCATAATGTGGAAAAAAAAGGACATGAGACGACTCTTTGACTGACGACTTTCACCGTCTATAAAACCAAACTGCTGTTTTATGAACGATATTCAGCTTTGTTTTGAAAGCTCTGAGTTTACGCTGTTTAAAGATTTAAAGTCTCGTACGAGGAGACACACGATGTTTCTTTCTTCTAGTTTGTTCTGTCCGTTGTTTTGTGCTCGTTAAAGTTCTGGAAAGGGAGAAAGTCTAAAGTGGTAAAGGAAGCAAAGAGGAGTCTGAAGTGTTTTCTGAACGTTAGAGCATGAAAACATTTCACAGTCATAACAGAATATGTCTCCTTTATCGTTTGTCTTCAGAAAAACTGACCACATCGTGAAACACTCGTCAAAACCATCTCATCATAATCTTTCTCAAACAATAACCAAACTGTTCTTGTGCAAATACTTGAGGAAGTGAGTTCTTAAAGTTGGAGACTCCACCTGTTTCGAACCAGGACTCTCTCATTAGACTTTAAAATTCCTCCCACAGAGGCTCAACTGACCCAGGACTGATTGTGGGACACTGAGTGTGAAACTATTCAGGCCAATCAAGAGCTGCAGTCCTCCGCTGCATCTAAAGGACTCCAGATAATCACAGCTCTGGACTGGGAACCAGGACCAGTCACGGAAAAGACTGGTTTCACTCTGTGTTTTCTGTAGAAGTGAGTCTCCACCACAAGATGCTCAACGTGTCATCACCGTCGTCTCTGTGCAAACATCCAGTCACCGTCTTTGTTGGGGGATTCAATTTGGCAGAGTCAGATGCCATGACCACGCTATAATCAGGGAATATGAATTGTAAATAACACAGAACTGCGGATTACCACATTAAATTACAGCCTGTGTAAATCTCAGCCTCCAGGCAGCTTACACATTCCAGCTCCTTCCAGCACATGTCAGCAAATAATGACGAGCGGCTCGGAGGTAAAAGCAAGCGGCGTGTTTTCCACAGGTAAACACGCAGCGGCCGGGGAGCGGCGCCGCTCTCGCTCTGTCGTTTATCAGCGTTTCGAATGCAAATGACTTCAGGAAACAGCTCTGACCACCTGCGTTTAGCAAAGAGCACTCGGAGAGTAACGTGAAGCACCATCGAGTCCCGCAATCTATTCCCTCTCCCATCATGCAACACTGAGCGCTCCTACAATCAGCCTCTGTCGTTCCTGAGCGGCTGCCAGACGCCCAAAGAACTGGCCGAACTCCAAACTAATACATTTTTCAATTGATCTGTTTGATAACAGCAACAACAACAAGAAGAAAAAACTTTTCCCCCGTCGTCCCAGAGCAGCGGCTGTGAGCCCGCTCCCGTTCCACAGGTGAAAGCTGCAGCGTCATGGAGCAGAACCCTGTGATGGCTATCAGCGGAATTGGCTCTGAGATTGCTCTTCACAGCGAACCCCCCCGCTCCTCTGATTGAGGCCCTCGACGCAGCGCCGCATCATCCATCAAGGGGATGGGAGAGCAGATGTGGAGGGAGAAGGTGGTTCGGAGGAGGGAGAACGTGAGGATGAAAGATGAAACAAAGGAGAGAAGGAGGAGGAGGAGGAGGAGGAGGTGTCGATGGAGTCGAGGAGAGCAAACAGATGTACGCACAGAGAGACGATAAGAGCGAAGATGAGACGCTGAAAAGCAAATGAGACGAAAGAGACGTCGACTGAAAGAGTCAAGAGAGAAGAAGAGAAAAGACGAGAGGGAGGAGATTCAGGAGAAAATGTCTCGAAGCCTCGATTAGTGAGAAAGTTCAGGTCCAAACTGATGAGGATCATTTAAAAAGATTTCACTTTAAGAACCCAGAGCTGTTCTACAACACTTTGTGGGTAAAGACTGATGTCACATTAAAGTGTGGAAGGTTTGAAAAACTCCACTAATTAAAATACACAGACGTACTTTTGTTCTACAAAGACATCTGTTCATCGCTCGAAGCTATTTTATTACGTTTTAATTGTTTTTAAATAGATGGATTTAGTATTTTGGGAAACAATTTATCATCATAAATCTGTGTTCAGAGTTTTATTTCAGGACTTTGTAAAAGTCTCTCGAGGTTTTGTTTATTCTCATTTGTCCTGTTGACCTCGATCAGACTGGATCAGACTGGATCAGACTGGATCAGGAGGAAGTTCATCTTGTTTCCTCGTGTTCTCACAGTTCTTTAAATCAAACAGTGAAGGAAACTGTGAAATGACGGTTTGCGTTAACAACACAAACACAAACACAACATGAACCTAATGATGAATGTGAGACTCTTGTGCAGTGAACGTACAGAACTGCAGCTTCATTTGGCAGCAAAAGCAACTTAATGATCTGAGATTTCCTCCCATTTCCTCCCATTAACCAGCCGAGAATCATCTTCTCACAAAGCATACGAACATAAACCTTTAAATTATAAACAAAGAAATCGACTTTGTCCTGTTGACAAGTGTAAGAACCCCTAAACTGCATCTCCGTGCCGCCTCGTTCAGCAGATGAAGAGTCAGTTTGAGCGTTTGATTTCCTCTCATTAAAAGATGAGGAACAGGAACAGGAGCAGGTCTCAGTGTTGTGAGTCTGTTCAGAGGATCCATCTCCTCCTCCCGAGCCTGCGGCTGCTTAATGTCAGTGTCACAGGTCGATAGATTTCCTATTAAATTCCATCTTCATCGGGGACAGACGCCGCCGCCCTCGGAGGCCGGCGGCAGCGCGGCATCAAGGTCTTCACGCCGGCAGTGATTGACATGTGAAAACAGCAGCCTGCAGCCTCAGTGCGCTGGAGAAGAGACACACAGGAGTGTCAGGTCGTGTGTGAGGGTTTAAATGTTGTTGGTCTGTAAATGTCTGCAGGAGACGACAAGTGACAGAGCGACAACAGGATCTGATCTCCTGAGGTTGTGTGAACGATACGGAGCGAATTCTGAATATATCGATTTTAGTTTGGCTTTTTGAATCAAATTGTAGTTCAGCTAAATGAAATGTAACGTAAACATATTTACTAAATCTTGTGTTCGTCACGTTGTTCTTGTAGAAAAACTCTTTGAGGCTTTTCAGGACAAAATAAAAAAGAAAGATCAGCTTGTGCACAGGAAACCACGACACGAGCTGCGTGCAGGTTTCTGTGAAGTGTTTGTTCAGTCGTCACTTTGTTGCTCTCCGGGTGGGTTTTACTCTGAAGGTCACTTTGTGTTTTAACATTTTATTATTTAGCTCAACAAAACACGTTGTTGGCCTGAGCTGGGTTCTAAAACCAACGAAGAAGAAATTAAATAACGAAGCGAGGCACACACACACACACACACACACACACACACACACACACACACACACACACACTGTGACAGTGGTCAGATTGGTGCAATCATGTCCTGATTATAAAGTCATTACTGAGGACTCATTAGATGAGCTAATTGTTTTTTATGGGTGTTGGAGCAGCTTCACAGTCACTGGAGCGTGAGGTTAGGAACGTGCTCACATCGGGTTCTGGGACAAAAGAAAAACCACAAATGAAAAGTAAAGTTGGCCACCAGGGGGCTGTCACTCAAATGACTTAGTTTGATGACATCACGACGCAGCGTGGGATCGTGGGAGTTGTCGTCGTCACAAACATTGCAGATGAAAATCGACAGCGTCATGTTCACGGATGAGGAAACGTGGAGTTTTATTCACGTTACGCAGCAAATCGTAAAGAATAATCGTGTCGAGGAGGAGACGCAAATAAAAGACGATCAAAACAAAATGTCTTGTTCCCTTGAATAAAATGTGGATTTCTCTGAGTTGATTATTGTCTAACAACATTTTGGATTAACGTTAATACAGAAAACAACGAAACATACAACACAGGTCGAGTTGTTTTTCCAATTTTAACGAGGAATTGTTCCATATTTCATTGTTTATATTAGAAGATGCTGCACTAAATATAAAAGGTAAGAATATTATCAGTAAATGAGGTTCAGCTTTATCACAGCAGCTTCAGTTCACTGGGAACATGTCCCTGGATTCAGGTGTGGAGACAAAGTGTATCTGAGTCCGTCCAGAGAAGCACCTGAAGACCATGAGAAGTGACTGAAAGGTCTGGAGCAAAGACAGAAAGTGGCCCTCGAGTTCAAAGCATCTAATTCAGTAAAGTTTAAGTCCTTCTCCTTAATCTCTTTGACAAAACTGTGCAGGTATCGACACCGAACTTCACCTCGACACCTCCCTGAGCGGAGGAACAAAACACAGCTCTGTCTTTGATCTACGCCTCCTCGCCTCCTTTCTTCTTTAGAGGAGACTTTTTAAATGAGGTCTTTGTGCAGCGCTCAGAGCTTCAGACGACTTCCAAGTGGTCTGCGATAAAAAAACGCCGCCCTCCTCTTCACCGGGTCGAAATTTACTGCGCACAAACTTTCACCGGATCTCAGGGTCGCTCAGATTGAGCGGCCTCGTCTTCAAGGCACGAGCACAGATGCCCGGCGGGCCTCAGGACACGAGTCCTGGGCGGGACGGGGACGTCCAGAAAGTCAGAGACGGGACGAGCTGAGTGACGTTTTAGTTTTTTACATTCGGGTATCAACCCACCGTGACGTCACCTGTTGGTTTGTGAGATGAAGCCTCAGTTTCACATTGTGTTCAGCGCCATCTTGTTTTTTAAACCAGAAGTAACCATATTTGGAGGAGCAGGGGGTGGAGCCTGACTGACACTGCACGCCCACCTGCTCCCATTGGACGGTACCAGCTGTCAATCACACTGTGGTATCCACCCCCCAGTACATCCAGTGCTTTATGGTCTGTTTGGCTCTAAATGATCATAATTCACTAAATGAACATCATTCATAAAACATAAAAGGGTTTAAAGTCATACAATCTAAATGTAATCACAATAAGACGATACAAGGAAGCATAAAAACATGTGAAACTAATTTAGTTGAATTTAAAACATCACAACTTCCGAGTCAGAACTAATTTAGCATCAGTGACCTGACAGTAACTGAGACGAGCTCATAGATCCACTGAGGCCCGTCAGCGCCCACGGGTTCAAACCTCACAGTTAAAGACACGTCACATTTTCTCAGCCTCACATAGGAGGTGGAAAAAAGCCGACTCCACAAGAAACCACATTTAAATCTGATAGATGTGGATTTTTCACACCATTTTGTGCACACTCATGGATATTGGTCCTCAAAATATGCCAGATTTCTTTCAATAAGATCCATTTTTCTGGGCGATTGGTAAAAAGGTAAAAAAAAACGTCTTTCCTCTCACACTGTCCTTTTCTTTGGTCTGTGTCGTGATCTTCTACCAAGTTTTATGAAAATCCGTTCAGTGCTTTTCGTGTTCGGTGCTTTTGTGGATGAGTGAAGGTTAAAATGCAGATAGAAACGATTTGTTGATGCTTCATCCCGACGTCTTTGTGCAGAGGAAACGCTGCTTTCTTCACAAGTCGCAGCAGACGGAGGGAAAGTGGAGAAATATTCAGTGTGTCCAGCTGCTTATGGATTCATGTATTTATCCCCCTCATCCCTATGGACTGCTTTACCATGTGGCTCTGCAGCAACACATTTACTCCTGAATGGAAAATACACACATGGGCCAGATTTCTTCTATTTTTCTTTTGAAGTGACAACGAGTTAAGTCCACTTTCCTCCCTCGCCTCATTTTAATATTTTTCATTTTCCACGAGTCTGAAATGTGTAGGTTATGCATGAAAAACATTCTGGCAGCTACTTCCCCCTCAGTTGTGTGCGCCGGGTTAAGCGGTGAATTGTGTGCACGCTCCCCCAGTGTTATCTGGGAAAAGTGCGTCAGTGTGGCTGGAAGTTGTCGGATTTATCTGCCACCTCTGCTTTTTGATCTCTACCTTATGGGGCTTTACCGAGTGAAGGGAAGTGATGAATAAACACAACGGTGCATGGCCGAGGGAGAAAACACACACAGACACACACTCTGTCTTCTCTCTCTCTCTCACACACACACACACACACACACACACACACACACACACACACACACACACACACACACACACACACATTCATACAGGGAGCACGAGCAAACATGCACTCACAATGTAATCAACACACACATATCCAGGGACGCACACAGCTCATCCATCCTTCAGATCTCCAGTATACATATATCCTCCATCCATCCTTCACCTTTACACCCACCCATCCATCCTCCATCCATCCATCCAGGATAAAGGTATCAACCATCTGTTCATCCATCCATCATGTTTCTGAGAATACCAAGAAATGCAACCGACAACAGACCTCCAGTCTAATAAATATATCCTCCATCCACCCACCCACCCATCCATCCATCCATCCATCCAGTCTAAATGTTTCATCCATACATGCATAGTTTTTCTGATAATACCTAGAAATGCAAACACAGACCTCCAGGATAATAAATACTGTATATCCTCCATCCATCCATCCTTCACCTACCTACCCCCTACCCATCCAACATACCATCCATCCAGGATAAAGGTATCATCCTTCTATTCAGTTGTGGATGTAAACATGTAAGGGGAAGGGAAGGGGGGGGCACAGGAAGTGAAAGAATCCATCACTACATAACTGTCAAACGTCTCTCATTCAGAACCACTTTGTGTAAAACCAAACTGCAGAGGACCCTGCAGAGGACAGACACACTCACAGCAGGACGCCCTGAAAGACACTGATTTCCTCTAAACTATATATTTCCCAACTGAACCCGACCACTCAGACATTTTGTCATTGACTCAGACTCCAGTTCCTCTGACGGCGCCCCCTGTTGAGTGGAGCACAAAACCGGCGCAGTCGTCCCCTGCTGGTCCGGACTTCACAGCCGTCCGTCCAACTGGGTATTGATCTCCACAGAAAGATGGTGAAACAAGATCGAGACACGAGGACATCAAGAGAGAAGATTCCTCGTTCAGGAGTTCCACTGAGGACAGAACAGTTCCTCGCTGAGGACGGAACAGTTCCTCGCTGAGGACGGAACAGTTCCTCGCTGAGGACGGAACAGTTCCTCGCTGAGGACGGAACAGTTCCTCGCTGAGGACGGAACAGTTCCTCACTGAGGACAGAACAGTTCCTCACTGAGGACGGAACAGTTCCTCCAATGCTTCTACCACCACCACAACTTTTAGAGCAGCAGGTTTCCAGACAGTTAAAGCCGTTATTTAGGGTAAAATATCGTTAAGTTATGAAGTAAAGAAGTTTTCATTCCTGTGAACATTAAAACATTTAAGCTTCAATCTTACAAACTATTGATTAAAGTGTCTCAAAACAAAAGTCTGTATTTGACAGAATGTCAGAACTGGGACTTAGAGTCTTTCTTTCTGATTCTGTTCTACATTGTTATTTTATCAATAACTGTTTTCTGTGTTTTAAGTTCCCTGCACACTCTTGTTGTTCTGTTTTAAAAATCATGCAACAACTAAAACTAAGTGAAACAGATGAAGAACAAACCTCCCATTAAGAGCAAAGAGCGCTGGAGTCATCTGGGAACACAACACGGCTTCAAAGAACCTGACCTTCTTCTTTCCTCTGCTCTTTATTCATCTTTAAATCTCCTCAGACTCACTTAATGACTCTTAATCTCTTGCTTTCCCACTTCTTCTCTTTTCTAAGCTCCCTCTCTCCTTCACTCTTCGCCCTTTCCCTTCCTTCCTTTTGCCCTCTACTTCTAATTCTCCCATTTTCTCCTCTTCTTCTTCTCCTTCTCCACTTCCATTCATCTTCATGTCAAAAACATTAATCAATAAGAAGATGGATTTCCGTTCTGCAGAAAGAGAATCAGTGAGGTTTCCAGAGATCAGAGAGCTCGTCTGTTCCCTCGCAGCTCGAGCGGCTTGAATCCTAAAATTCTCCCTAACTTCTGTTGACGAACACAACTGAACCTTTTTCACATCAACAAACTAAAAAATGATTCGCACAAAGCTTATTCTTTGAAACACAACCTCACAAGCTGATGTAACTCACATCATCGCCTGGGAAGCAAAACGCCAAACAGCTGCAACCCAGTGAAACAGAGGAACCTTTTGAAGTGGAATAACGGAGGGGAGACGGCGTCCGAGAGGAGACGGCGTCCGAGAGGAGACGGCGTCAGAGAGGAGACGGCGTCCGAGAGGAGACGGCGTCAGGAGGAGACGGCGTCAGAGAGGAGACGGCGTCCGAGAGGAGACGGCGTCAGAGAGGAGACGGCGTCCGAGAGGAGACGGCGTCAGGGAGAGCGGCGTCAGGAGAGACGGCGCAGAGGAGACGGCGCAGGAGAGCGGCGCAGGAGAGGAACGGCGTCCGAGAGGAGACGGCGTCAGGGAGGAGACGGGTCAGAGAGGAGACGGCGTCAGAGAGAGACGGGCCCGAGAGAGAGCGTCAGAGAGGAGACGGCGTCAGAGAGGAGACGGCGTCAGAGAGGAGACGGCGTCAGAGAGGAGACGGCGTGAGAGAGACGGCGTCGAGAGGAGACGGCGTCGGGAGAGACGGCGTCGGGAGGAGACGGCGTCCGGGAGAGACGGCGGGGAGAGCGGCGTCAGGGAGGAGACGGCGTGGAGGAGACGGCGTCAGGAGGAGACGGCGTCAGAGAGGAGACGGCGCAGAGAGAAGGAGCGTCGGGAGGAGACGGCGTCAGGGAGGAGAGTCAGAGAGCGCTCAGAGAGAGACGGCGTCCGAGAGAGCGGCGTGAGAGGAGACGGCCAGAGAGAGCGGCGTCCAGAGGAGACGGCGTCAGAGAGGAGACGGCGCCAGAGAGGAGACGGCCTCCGAGAGGAGACGGCGTCCGAGAGGAGACGGCGTCAGACAGTCGTGTCCTTGGAGTCCGTGTCCATGACTTCAGTTCAAAATGATAAAAGCTCTGAATCCAGAGCTTTTCTGTCTTGACGACGACTCACAGAACTTTACAGTAAATTCACAAACACACGTTCAAACAGCGTCTGTGAGCACAAGAGCTTTTCTCAACTTCTACCACAAACAGCAACGAGATGGAATCGCAGTTCAGCAACACACAAACTTTTTAACGAACTTTTTACACTAAATGTTGCAGCTTTTTTTTGTGACCTTTTTAAATTCTAGCAGTAAGAAACCGTTCCCACTGTTCTCTTGTATTGAGGAAGCTCAGAAGATTGTAAATGAAGACCAGGCTGCAGGTTTGTAAACCCTCAGCCAGTTGTGGTTTCAAGCTGCTGCAGGAAGCTGTTGACACAGGTTGACTAATGGAGACTGACGTGATCCCACATGTGGTCGTTCACGTGTCGTCGTGTTCACGTGTCATCTGGTCAGGAGCGGCGCTGGACGACCTTGGTCAAGGTCACGGCAGCAGCAGTAATTATGTGTTTCAGTCTGTCAGAGTCGCACTAATGATTTTCAGGTCACAATAATTTCATCTCTCACATCAGCTGCCTGATGCCTCATTAGCCCAGTGTGTGTGTGTGTGTGTGTGTGTGTGTGTGTGTGTGTGTGTGTGTGTGTGTGTGTGTGTGTGTGTGTGTCTTTGTGAGTGTTACGACACTCAAACAAACTCGTAAACACCAAAGTACAACACAGTATTTGTCTGTTAACCTTTGAAGCAGAACTTGTTCTTTTCTTTCGGGGTCTTGACGATGGAAGAATCTTTTTTCATCACAACTCTGTCGATATCAGGCCCAATAAAGTTTTAGAGCCCATCAGTGCGACGGATGAATCATTTCTGTGTTTGAAAAGCTTTAAAACGCCCAACGAGGTTTGATGCCTTCTCAGATGTTGAACTCGGGCTGAACCCAGCTTCTCTTGAAGAATGTCTGCAGTCAGCTGCCGGACTCGGACCTGGAGGAAGATGTAACCCACTTGGACACAACTCGAACTCGCACTCTGTCATAAACACTGACGAGCCATGGAAAGTGGAGAACAAAGTTTTCAGGAGACGTCAGCGAAGATGAAGATGTTACGCTCCTGATCACGATAGATAAAGGTTATTTACATTATCCTATGAGGAGGACAGGGGACTGGAGCCAGTGGACATCGGGGCTTAATCCTGGACATTTAGAGACAAACAACAACACACAGCTTCTCAGGGACCTAAGTGCTGTTGTCCGATTATTCATCATGTCTGTAGAGCTGTTAAAAAACAAAAGGATTTGGTTCACAAGGAGAAACGATCATGAAAATATCACAAATCCTTGGAATGTAAAAGTCTGACGAGCCCTTTGGTCTGTGAGCCTTGAGTTGGACATTGTGTTCAGCACCATCTTGTTTTTGGAAACCAGTAGTAACCATATTTGGAGGCATGGGGGGTGGAGCCTGACTGAGAGTCGCCCACCTACACCTGCCAGCTGCACCCATTGGACAGTACTAGCTGTCACTCACACTGTTGTATCCTTGTGATTGGTTGGGGGCGTGTATGGGTGGGACCTTGACACCGTGGCTCCACTCCTTCATCACAGACTCTGACTCCGACTGACGTGAAAAGCGAGACGGCTGCGTATCGGAGATCATTTAGTTTCCTTTTCGTACAACAGCAGTGGAAACGTGTCTTTATTCAGTCGATGGTCGAAGCAGCGAGAACAGACGCTGACGTGTGAGTCACTGTGACGCAGTTCAGACTCGAACCTTCTAGATTTCTCCTCCGTCTGTTTCACTTTGTTCACAAATGTTCTGCACGGAGCCTCGTGCACATCAGGGGACGTTACTTCCTGCGACTTGGTGGCCGTGAATTACTTTGACTTATTTTGTATTTCCGCTGCGTGAGGCCTCACATTAACGATTCCCTCCCAGCACACATCCCGAATCCTCACACCACGCAGGCTGCATGTTAACATTACCCACACTCTCCTATTCTAATTTAAACAGTGGGCTGATTGTTTAACATATTACTGGTCTCAGAACATTATGCTGATCATAATGTGCTGCTGCTGGACAGATTATACGACGGTTTGAAACCTCGGTGGCTTGTTCCCGCTGCGTTTCAATCTAATCTGTCCGGACATGATTTCTTTTATGGCAGGTCGGTAATTATACTTCCAGGAAAGTTCACATTTATATGCGCTGTTGCAGAAGGTGTAATGTTTAATCTCTTTACGCCGTGTTAGGCAGGGAGGAGTTATCGTGTTGCACGGAGGGACGGAGATCCGCAAGCACCTCGACCAATCACGTTCAGCCGGTGATTTCGCTGACGAGTCTCCGGTCGTCAGTGTGAATGTGTGTTAATCATCTGTCGGAGGTGAAGCCAGAACCGGAGCAGACGAGTGCGCTTGATTGTCGAGCGACGTCATCAGGACACAAGACGACGCTGATTTCTGCTGATGACACTCGAGAGTTTGATCAATGAGGAACTTGATGAGCTGCAGCGGTGAAGTCGAAGTGTGGAGACAAGTTCTGAGAACTTCACTTTGGGCTTTCAGAGAATTGCAAGGTCGGAGGTCACGAGCACCACAAGACTTCACGGACTCGACTTTTGAAAACTGTAAAAACACAGAATCCCCCCCCCCCACCAGCCAACCTGTTTGTAATACTTTACTCATCAGTTTATATTCTCACCCGGTTCCTCCAGGTACCAGATTGTCCACTGAGCCTTCCCTTGATTGAATGTGTGAAATGTGATTTACAACTCGACTGTGGTGAGAGTTTGAAAACTTGTTTCTTGCTGCAACTTCACATTTAATCCTTTAGCTGAACTCGTGGAAGTTTGTTCTGCTGCAGTGGCCCATCAGCCCAATTACTGTGATATACACCAGTAAAAAGTACAACTCTCCGTTTTGTTTGTTTCATTAACCCCCCTCCCCTGATTGTTAATTTGTTGGGCATTTAACAGCGGGACAAAAATCTAATATTTTCACAGCTACATTGGAAAACGCCCCTGACAGCGAGATCATGGAGTGTGACTCCGTATGTCCCCGCGTTCGAATCTCATCATGTTTTGTAATTATGCGTCTTGTTGGACGCCTCGCAGCAAACTAATTCTCCCATTAGGGACCATAAAGTGTTGAAGTTGAGCTTTATAAGTCGTCCCCTGAGCGCTGGATTCGTGAAGTTAACAGACTCTGCCTCAAATGTAATTAGTGTCTTCGGCTGTAACTCCATTCCACAGCTCCGGAATGCACCGAGCGCCGATTGTCCCGCGCTCATTATTCCTTTCATTCTGCTGAAATGAATTGCAATGTGAGCTGTGGAAACAGACTGCTGATGGTTTCTCTCTCCCTCCGTCCCCCGGCTCTTTCTTCCATCCCTCTCTCTGTTGACCTTTCAGTAAAGGCTGTTGGAGGTACCGAGCTTTAATTGTCCCCAATGAGAGCCAGTAACTCCCATCTCATCAACAGCGAGGGTTTAATGTCGCCAGCAGCCAATCCTGCATTCTGTCGGCTGGTGGCGAGATTGTGTTGTTTGGACGCTTCGGACTAATTCATGGGGGACGAAGATGGACCTGAATGAGAAAAACTGTCCGAGCTTTGACCTTAGCTGAGGATCCGTCTTTCTCTTTCTCACCTCGGCCAAAGAAGTTGTGTTTTCTACCAGTTTGTTTGTTTGTTTGTTTGTTTGTTTGTTTGTTTGTCAGCAGGATTACGCAAAAACTACAGAACATATTTCCACAAAACTCGGCGGAGGGACGGAACCTGGGTCAAGAAAGACCTCATTTTATTTTGGGGAGGATCCAATAATTATTAATCCTTTTCTTTAACATTTGCGAGCTGCACTCTACTGAGAGCCGCTCTGTTTATCTCCACCAAGGAAGTTATGTTTTCATTTAGTTCCTCTGATCGTTGGCAGGATTACACAAAAACTGCTGAACACATTTGAACAAAACTTGGTTGACGGATGTATTATCTTGTTCAATCTATGGCGGCAGCGGGGGTGCACCTGCTCAAACGTCAAACGTCGTTCTCACCCGCGACAGATTCTTCACGGACTAGAGAGTGAAAGACAAGTTGTTGCATCAGAGAGGAAACTTCATTGATGCAAACAAATTTGAATACGTTGGCAAAGGATTTCTGTTCCTTTAACTCTCGTTACACGTGCACGTGAGGCAACTGTGAGGATTTATGCAGAAAAGTCAAATTAATGACCTTTTGTGATATTTGCGTTTCAGGTAATTGAAACAGAGCTAATTAAATCAAAAGGTGAAGAAACGAGTTGCTGATCTCAAACATGACGATGACCCCGTCTCGGAATCACGATTATTTTACGGACGCCCAAGATGCTGAAAAATAAATGTGCTGCGTTTTCTCTTCCTACCTCGAAGAGCACGAACACATCACTCACCACGAGTCCGTCCACATGTCTCCCTGTGATGGATGTCTCAGTGTTCTGCTGACCTCATTAAAGCCTAATTAACTAAGCTCTACTTTTTTATTTAATTGTTTGGATATTAAACTGAAAGCAGTGAACATGTGCTGCTGCAGGTTTACACGGCTTCATCAGGGTGAATTCATTAGTCCACATTTAATTTACAATCAGATAAAACCAAGAAGCCAGTTTAAGAAGTGGTTGATGTTAATTAATGGAACAAAATAATATTGATAGTGTTAAAACACACATATTTGGAGGAGTAAAAAACAAACCTCGACCGTAACTAATTAAAAAAGCAAATGTTTACTCATTAATTTCCACATTTCCTGTTGATTTCAGTTTGGACTCCATGTCCCTGTTCATCCACAGTCAGGTTCTCAAGTCCTTTTCCTTTTCAATCATTCACGACTCGTCTCTCTGCTGGTTCTGCTCCGTCCATCATGTCGTCCTCCTGCTTGTGATCGTCCCTCAAACTAACGTGAGGAAGATGAGGAGTTGATGAACTGGACACTTGATGGAACCGGCCCCTGCAGCAGATTCTACAAACTCTCAGTGTGCGTCTGAATTCAGGAGCCACGTCGTGCGGAGGCTGCATCTGAAGACCGACTGCATCACAGGCTGTTCCCGTTCATGTGCGTCCTTTCGTTCCGAAGCAACAAAGGATGCAACCTGCACATCTGAGGCCAACGTATCCCAGGATGCATTGCGTGCTGGTGACTAAGTTAACAAGGAAGGGCAGCAAACACAAGTAGTGAATTCTCTGTCGACCAATTACGTCATGACAATAAGACTGAAGCTGTATTTCTAGTGAGCAGAACCAGTCATCATCATCATCATCATCATCATCATCATCATCATCATCATCATCATCAGCTGCTTCCTTCGCCTCCTTCATCGTGTCTCCTTCATCACTCCTCTTAACCCCCCCCCTTTCCACCAGTGGAAACCAAGGATGTTTTTCAGCAGCTTATCAACTCCGCTCGAAGGACGACAAGCGGCAATCAGAGGGGAAATTACTGCTTTTTCCTCTCGTCACTATCACCAACAATCTACAGCAGAGCGGAGGATGTTCTTCTTCAAATGCACTGAGACTCAAACTGAACCCCCGGTTTACCTAAACAAAATAAATAAATAAGAAAACTCATCAGACTGAAGTAGTTTTAAAATCAGAACTTCTACTTTTTGGGAAACTGCTGCCTCTTGAAATTCATGTTTCATAATCTGGAAAAAACACCTGAAACAACCTGACGACTTTCAGCACAAACAACTTATTCTCATGAACCGTTTCCAGCTTCGGGTTCAAAGCCCAGTTTCCATCACTCAGAGAGACATGTGGTGTTTTTCAGTGTTTTATTGTGAAGGTAAAAGTTCATCTCCACAAACAGGAACACCACAGCTCCTCAAACACCTCGTCATCGCTCCGCATCATCGTGATGTCATCATGAGGTAACGTGACATCACAGAGCCACTGTCTTAAAGAGACAGGAGCTCAAACCAAGTGTTTGAGACAGAGGCTGAAGAGAGGAGCTGCAGCGACGGACAGGAACGTGATGTTTTCTGAACATTAGAGCGTGAAAACACTTTCAAAGGAATAAAACTTATTAAATCTCTGAACCTGAAGATGAACAGAATATAAATCCTTTAAAGGAAAGACCCCACACGGGTGAAATAAGCAAAGTGATGCCTTTAACTGATTCATTTGCAATATGCAGTTTGACATATACTCATCAGCTTTAATACCCTATTTACGTATTAAACTATAACATGTCTACTTGTCTGTAACACTGGGACCCTTCATTTCGTTGCACACTGGACAATAAAGTCACTGAACTGAGTTAATTTCCACCTGAAGTGTTTGAGACATGTTGAGTGTTTCTATATTTACTCTCCAGCTCCATCTCATATTCATGACTCGTGACGACAGCATTAATAAACCTCTTTAATATTCTGATGAGACGGCCGGGAAACGTTAAAACAGTTCCTCCACACACAGGATCCTTGTAGAGCTGAACCCGTGGACGTGAGCGCTGGTCTCTGAGGGGACGGTTCTGTGCTCCGTCCGTCTCACCCCCCCCCACACACCGACCACCTCCCGGTTCCCGGCAGCTGCTAATAAATTTAACGCTTCAGTCATTCAAAAAATATGTTGCCTCTGAACATCTGCTGCTGCACTTCAGTGATTGTATATTTTATTATTATTATATAGAATCACAATTTGTGGGACAGAGGCTGCAGGAGGCGAGAAAGAGAAAGAGAAACAATGCTAACAATTTGCTTCCCGGACTCTTTAAAGCGTCTCACCCTGAGGTTAATAGAAAATGACACCATTTTAAGGCTGAGTGAAGACTCTCCGGCTGCCACCGCTCCGCAACGGCCCAAATCACTCCATCCCATAAAGCAGCACAACAACAAGCTCCACAGCTCTTTATATGACAGGCCACATTTAGCTCAGCCCGACCGGCGAGCGAGGACCACACGCTGGCGGCGTTGCGTGTGAGCTATAAATACGGGTGGTGCTGCTCGCTCAGATTACAGGAGGAACCTAACTCACTGTTTATAGAACAGACCTCAGCTCTTATATCAAACCGCGTCTCGTCACATAAAGGATCCGAGATGCTTCACGTTCGGACTCGTGTAAGATTTGCCCTTCAAGACTTCGGGGATGTTAACTTTTTGTCCGGCTCCGTTCTCAAATTCGCTATTTTGAGTTCGCGAGTACGTCCGATACGCCCGTGGACTCGTGCGTCTCGGCCTCACGGTTTAGTTTTCTGAGAGACGCCGAACCCTGAGTCCTGATAAAGGCAGAAGGCTCCATCCATTTCTGTATCTAACGTTAAATGAGACTTGAGTGACTCGTCTCTCTTTTCTTTCAGCTTTCATGAAATGTCCGATGACGCAACAGAACAGATTCCTCAACTGGCTCAGAGCTGGGAATTATGGCCCAAAATCCCCAGTGACGTCTATTTGATCCTGGTTTTAGTTCTTCGGACGTGACTCATTGCTGCGGATATATTTAACATCTCTATATTTAGTCCTGGTTCGTTTTCAGTGTAGTTTCTATGAGGGGTTGGAAAGAGAAGCTGAGGAAATCTCACAACCAAATAAAATGAAAACTACATGGATGGATAGATTTCTGCAGAGGGAAGCAAGGAAAAGGAGTTTTGAATATTAAATTCTGTGATGTAACTTCCCAGGCTCCAAAATACAGCCTCAGATCTTCAGTGTTTAAGAATCAGACCTCGGCGTGACCTCGCCAAATTTCAACGCTGGAATCTGTCGTCAACCAACCAGAACACACTCGTCTGGATGCTGTTGGCGAACTGGTGCGGGCTGGAGTGTTTGGCTGAAGAGGGGAAGGTCAAACCCCCCCCCCGGGCCCCCGAGAGGCAGAGCTGCTGGCCCTTCAGGCCCCGTTTAGCTGCTTCCCTCCGGGGATCCTCTCACTCGTCTCCCAGCCTCGACCCCGTGGTCCAGGCTCCGTCTCCCAGGAGCAGGGATCCGTTTCACGCAGTCACGACAGTTCACCTCGCTTTCAGCAGAAGCTCCGGTGGGACCGCAGGTGGAGGAAATGGAAGGTGTTTGCTGTGTTTGTCTCCCCGTCATTAATCTCCTCCCGGCAGCAGGGAGAGGACGCACTGTCCCTGCTGTTGTTGTGTGTCCTGTTCAAGTGCTCTGCAGTAACAAAGTTAACTCCCATCACTTCACATAATGATGCTCAGTCCCTTCACTGTGAATCCTCTGTGATTAATGTCCAGATTAAAGTCTCCTACATGTTTAAATATCCTCTGGAGATGAATCTGATCTTCTACTCAAATGTAGACTTTTAAAGTTTGAATTGCTTGGAGGCAGTTGGAGTGTTTTAATTTAACTGAAAGTGAAGTGAGTCTTTCTCCATTTGTATCTTCACATCATTTCTCCTCCCGTCTCCTGAACGTCCATCCACCCTCTGCAGAAGGTTGGTAGTTTGATGCTGGGCTCCAGTAATCTGCACAAGTGTCCTTGGGCAAGAGACTGATCTGACGTCCGTGTGTGAAAGAAGTTGTATTTAAATTTGACTTGATATTTGATATTTGACTTGAGGTACGATAGATCAGTCCTGTTGTGAAGCAGATGTTGACTCCACTTCATCCACAGCAGGAACGAGTCGTGTGTGTTATCGTCCAGTTGACTGTGGAGAAAGTCCTGAATGATTCCTGTAGAAAAGCTCAGGGAAGTGGGCTGATATTTATCTGAGGAAGGGAAATGAACTCGTCCAAAATAAAGCCACTTGGTCGTTTCACTCTCATGAAACCTCTCCTGTCAGCAGCTGCACACACACGATGTGTTCGGGTGCTGAGCTGTCAGTCGCCCACGTTTTTGAAAAACTCCCAAAGCGAAAACACAAGTTAAGACAAGTTAAAAACACACAAAGATAGATCTGACGTGTAAAGATATGCCTGGGGCCGTGTTTATTGGGGAGCGTTGACGCCTCCTTATTGATTCAAACAGAACTACACCTGTTCTATGTGTGGACGCAGTGACCCCCACTGACTGAATCAATAAATGTAATTAAGTTTTTAAGGGAACACATGAGTCTGACTCCTTCTCCTGTTCAGCTGCAGGTTCAGGTTCAGGGCAGCAGAAGTTCAGCTAATCAGGAGGAACGCCGACATTCACACGTTAACAATATTCAACTCTCTCTCTCAGCTCCTTCCTCCCGGCAGGGAGCCTCTTTTCAAACTGGCAAATAGGCCTGGTTCACTGGAGTGGAAGGACACGGTCACGGAGGGAGTGTGTGGGGGGGGGCGGTGGTTAATGCATCACTCTCCCGTTTTACTCATTACCGCGGCGACTGTGGAGCGACATGTACACGAGGTGCAGCCGCTTTAATCTGCATCAATCTGAGGAAACCACCCCACTGCCAACTCTGCAGGGACAAGTCTATTTAACATGACGGGGGGGTGGGCATGTGTATGAGCTGCACACACACACACACACACACACACACACACACACACACACACACACACACTCCTGACATTAACAGTCTCACACACTCAGCTGACTGACGCTGCAGATCTCTCACACGTTAAATCCACAGACTGTTCACTTCACCGCCGCAGGAAACTCTCTGAAGACGTTTCAGACGAAGCTGCTGCCGCTCGGAGACGGTTCGACTCCTCGGGCTCAGACTCATGGACGATGCAGCGCGAACGCCACAGTGGGAGGATCCCTCCAGTGGGTGGTGGTTCTGAATCAAGCTTGATCCTAAGCAGAAGCATTTCAACACGTTGTCTTAATTTAATGGGAATTCTATTAACTTTGGACCTGTAGTGCAAACTGCAGCGTTATCTGGACGTGTAGTTGTAGATGAGGGGGGTCATCGACCACATACACAAACTATTAGTATACTTGCTGTCCAGCCATGTGTAGTCATGGGCAACCGGCTGGGTACTGGATGATTCCAGTGGAGGTGGCACCACAGAACTCAGACTAAAGATGGTAAAGAGCTTAAAGCGCTTATTAATCTTTGCCACTTGTAGATTTGCGTACGATAAACGTTAAGATGGTAAAACTCGAGATCAACATGTGGCTGATGTTCAGATCAAGACAGAAAAATCCAACAATCCAACAATCGTGCATTCGGAGGTGGAGTCAGACCCCTACAAGGAAAATGTCCCTCGTTCTTGCGAATTAAAACCCACAAACTGTTTTCTTGATGAAGGTCTAGGACCAAAACATCACATAATAAGTTCTGATCTGCTCGTCCTACACATCTGTTCTGTGAAATAGATGTGAGAAGTGTTTGTAATTAATGTTTTGACGGAGAATGACTTTCAGCTCATGAACCAACATGTTTGACAAACTGACAGGAGGAGGAAAAGTCGTGGGCGGAGCCGGAGGAGGACGGAGGTGCGTCCTCTCCTCGTCGGCTCTGATTTCTCTTCCTTCCTTTTCAAACACATCCACCGAACCCTCTTCCTCTCCCACAGTCTGCAGGCAGACACATTAGAAACATTAGAACGCTGCGAGCGCTGCGCTCTGTCAGAACATACGGCTCAGCATCTGAGAAACCGCTCTCTGATTTATGTAGATCTCATATTAAAGCCTCGCTGTGAAGCAGACCTCATGTATTATTCACAGCAGGCGCCACGTGCTCCTGTTTTTATGTGCGTGTGTGTGTGTTGCATCTGACTCATCACAGACACAGTGGATTACTGAGCAGCGGCAGACGTGAGGCAGACCGGTGCAGAAGGACGAGTGAGAGCAAAGATTCATGTTGGAGGCAGAACTGATCATTGACATGTTCATGTTAACTTTATGAAGGTAAATGTCTGTTTTGTTGGTTTATTGCTCATTAATTGTCTGATTAAACCGACTGAATCCACCAGTTCGTAAAGTCTCACACACCCTGGGGCCAGATGCATGAAAGACGAGATGTGAAACACGATGATGAACGACTGCATCACCACGAACCTCCAGAAGATACACGGTGCAAATGCTCTTTAATAAAACTAAATGCATTGATCATAAGGAACCTTCTCAACATGTTACTTCTCTACAAACTCGTGAGGATTTCCCGTCATCAAACAACATTTAAGAACAATTAGAAAAAGCATATTTCTGCTCTTATTGTTGCAAAAGATAAACAATTTAAAATAAGGAATTAAAGACACGTCATCATTGTCCAGATTTTCAGATTCTTTGACCCTGAGGAGATTATAACACAACACGACTTGTCAAATTCATCTTATAACTGCAGCTCAGGCTACATCTTGTTTTTAGTTTCGTTCATTCGATCTGTGAGCAGAAGAAACGTGTGTCTGGTCCACGTTTGATCACGAAGCCGACACGAGGAGAGACACAGTGAATCTGACTGCTCCTCCTGCTCCTCCTGCTCCTCCTGCTCCTCCTGCTCCTCTGTGACACATCGGGCTGGAGGAGGTGAAACGCTTCAGTGGACGTTGTAAAGAACAGAGAGCGGCTCAGGTAGCATTTTACTGTCTGAACCCGTCCGGGCCAAATAGAAAAGGAACCGAGCACGATGCACTTTGTGTTTCCCTCAAGGATTATTGCTTTCTCCGATTGCTACTTCGCTCTTTGTGCAATGCCTCAACGCTGCTGTAACACAATCATTTCCTGATCAATGAAGTACATCTATCTCTCTATCCATCTGTCTATCTGTCTATCTATCTATCTATCTATCTATCTATCTATCTATCTATCTATCTATCTATCTATCTATCTATCTATCTATCTATCTATCTATCTATCTATCTATCTATTTATCTAATCTTGTGTTTGGAGACACAGTGACTTCTGATCGAGCACCGAACAGAGGCCCGGTTTGCAAATCAGGCTGTAAATCGTTAAGCTTGAAGTCTTTAGCAACAGCAGGTTAATTTAAAGCACAAACACAACAAACACTGAAAAGTTTCGGACCCACTGGAGTAAAACTGGAACACATTATAAAGAAAGTATGAAAATCCAGCATAGATTAAGAACCAAACTTCCACAAATGGATCCAAACATCAGCAGGAAACAAACATGACGTCAGTGTGAACCAGAGGAAAAACATCAGCCACACACACGTATTCCTGCAACACAACAACACACGATGACACTTTGACACCATGACTCCATCAGTGGAAGCAGCAGACTTACTATGGTGAAGTTCATGACCTTGAGGATCCAGATAGTCAGCGCCAAGTTGATGAGGATCAGGATCATCAGCAGCAGGACGAAGAAGTAAAGGCAGCGTTTCCTCCAGCCGTATATTCCCACTTTGTACACTTGTGGTTTCTCTGAACTCTGGACATTGTTCCTATGAGTGCACTGTTCCTGGGTCATCTGGGGGACACAGAGAGAAGAAGAGCAGCGTTATGATTGTGGCTCCAGGGAAACGTCTGGAGGTCACTGGCTCGATCTTTCGGACACGTTTGCACCGACTACGTTTTGTGATTGTACAGTTCTGACTGTGCGACCGGGCATTTGTCCCCTTCAGACGGCTGCTTCAGCTGCAGGGCATGAAGCCAACGCTGCTTTACTTCTATTAGATTTCTTTATTTTTCCAAACAGTTATTTAAAGCAGAGGAGCAGATTCACATGATAAATAATCTGCTTGGGTAAAAATAGTTCTCAACTTGAAAAGAGGGCTAAAGAGAAGAGGTGCGTTTCTAACAATGAGTTGAAGCGTGTTTTAAACAGTCGGTGGTCGGAGGTGAAGTTGGAGGGCGGGGGGTTGAGCTCCAGAAGACGGACTTGAATCACAAGCAGGAGAAGCAGCCGACCTCCTTCACCTGGCTTCACCCTGTCACACGTCCGGACTCCACGTTATCAGACTCAGCAGCTTTCCACACTCATGAGGATCGACCACGTTCACCAACATGCTCGGTTTTGCTTCGTCAGGAAGTTCTGGCGACGCAGATTTACATCTAGATGGTTTTAACATGACGCGTTTTGACGGAGATGCAAAATAAATCAATCCTGAGCAGATGAGCAATGTGCTGTGACCTGGTTTCAGTCCTGCTGCGTGTGTGTGTGTGTGTGTGTGTAAATATGCATCATTTGTTGTTGTTGAGCTTTGTCACAAAGAAACAAAATCCTGTTTCTTTGTGACAAACACATTCTTATTTAAATTAGACGATTAGGTTTTCAGGGCTTCAGGACTTTCCACAGTTGTCGCCCTGCTTATCGCAGCTTTGGGTCTTTGCACCTTTAATGCTACTGTGCCCTTGTATAGCAGGTTTCCATTTAAAATGACGACCTGCAGCATACACATCTCCTTATCTCGCTGTCGCTGCATGAACGAACAGGGGGTTAGAGACGGGAAACAATCAAAGAAGGGCGGAGAGGCTGAGAGCGGAGGAAATCACAGAGTCTAGGAAAACAGAATGAACACGACGGAAAGTTTTAGCATCTCATGTTTGAGGTGTTCGCACAGATTCAAACGACAGATGACGGGAAACTTTTACATTTATTGATTAATTAATAACAAATAAAGGAGAGAATATGTAAGGGATACTTTTCTTAGAAGCCGCCAAGTCGTGAAACTGGAAGAAAACAAATATCTCAGGATGAATTCAGACACGATTAAGAGTTTAGAGGAGCTCGTCACAGCCAGAATACTGGAAACACAAGAAAATGCCTTAACAACTTTAAACTTCCAACACAAACTCTGGGAAAGACGCCGTTCATTTCTCGATCTGTCTCAGACTTTTAGGAAAACATCGTTTAAAAGTGTCTCAGGAGAAAAACAATCACAGCCCCGGTCGACGGCGGCTTTGTTTACGCTCACTGCTCCGACTTCCCTCTCCCCCATCAGCCCGAAACCTCACGGAGATGTTTCCTCTTCATCTCCCGTCAAACACAAATGAAAATCCACACACAGACGAGGACGTCTCCATGTTTCTGCTGACTGAGTCTCCCCTGCAGCTCCTCACCCTCTGTCGCACCATTTGTTTCAGTTAATGTGTAATCTGTGTGTGTCTGTGTGTGTGCGTGCGCGCGCTTGTCAACAGCGATTGGCTCTGGTGGTCCGACGTGCACGGGACAGTAAATTGTATTTTTTCCACAGAGTTATTAGGCCGTTATTATGGCGGGAAGCGAACAAAGCCTCCTCGTCTTCACGGCCAGACAATTAGAATCATCATTAATCGGCACTATCAGCAGATCAATGGGGCAGAGGGGGTGTAATAGAGTTATAGACCACTTATGGGGCAATCAATCAATGTGATTGCTAACTAAGCTGTGTTTCATTGTGCCGCAGCTGAGTGGCTAGTCGGGGGTGCAACCGTGTTGTGGTGGAGGATGTGTGAGGAATGTTTATGGCGTGTTATTTGTTCCAAAGCTCACATGTGTCACGTGTCTGATCCTCCCTCTCTGTACGGAGGCTCTGCAGCGGCATCATGGATCTCAGATCAGCACCGACGGACTGAATATACAGTGAAACAGCCAGAACTCAAAGAGAGAGGCTGAACATCGCTGCTGTCACCTACAACCTGTAAACCTGTGATGTCACCGTGACGAGTGCTGGCTCAATCAGCCAATCGACCAATCAGCTGACAGGTGTACGGCGGCCCTGAGAGCGCAACACACTGCACATTAAGAAAACCATCCATTTTCCATTCGGATCACATGTTGCGAGAGATTATCTCTTTATCAGTTGTGTCTTGATCGTGTATAGAGATGGACGACATGATAGAATCATCTTGATCGCCCCCTGGTGGCTTGCTGGCGTCGAGCTCATAAGCCCCGCCTCCTCCACATCCAAACTAAAAACATCTGAGTTAAGGTGTGTTTCATTTTAGGAGGTTTTTAAAGACATTAATCTATTACGTTTGGTTTTAATTAGTTATTTGACGATATTAAATCGGGCTGAGACATCGTGATTGACAGCTGAGAGTCACAGGTCCTGTCATCATATGTTCTCGACCAATCAGGAGTCAGTCTCAGCTGTCAATCATGATGTCTCAGCCTGTTTTTATATCATCAAATAACAAATTAAAACCAAACTGAACAAACATCAGTGAAATGACAGAAACCATCTTTGACAGATTTAACATCTACTCTGATGGAGGAGGCGGGGTTTACAGTCCCCCACTGTGGCTTCACTTTGTGGAGCCGTCACGTCGCCCTTGTTATTTACGGTTGTTTTTATAATCAGTGGTGTGTGGGACGGACGCTCACAGCAGAACCAGCTCAGTTCTCTCAGATACAAACACTTCAAACAGCTGTTGGATCAGTTCTCTGCTCAAGTCCTCATCCGGAGCTGCAGCGAGGATGAGTAACGCTCCTGATCCGGCATCACGCTCGCCGTCTCACAACCACCGGCCCGAGCAGAGCGTCCTGAATGTGGTCGTGAGTCACGGCCGACACGCCGCGTTCCAACCCCAGCCTCGTCCAATCACAGGATCCGGTTCAGCTGACAGAGCTGCTCTGACATTTGTTTACACCAAGAAGCTTGATTATAAAAAAAAAGATCCAGACTCTGACAGGCAGGTTTTCCATTTCCTCTCTGTAGATTTGTTTTTCCTTCTTCTTTCGCGTGCTGTGACAGCCTCAGATAACTGACCCCCGAAACCAATATGAAACTGCAACTTCAAAATGAAACAGATCCTGTCGGGAAAATTCGCTAAGCCGGTGGTGGCGAGAAAATGTGAAGAAGTCACGCAACATTAAAGTCGTGAGATGGAGGTTTGGGGAGAAAAGCACAGAACAACGTGACTCGAGGTTTAAACTCTAAATACAATCATACTTATTTAATTACATTGAAATTATCTGCTATTGTCACTTTATGGAAAATCTTTATTTATGATCTGTCAGTGTAAAAAATACACTGTGAGAAAATATTTCTGTTTGAGTCGTCACCTTTTCGATTGTCCCCTGTAAACAAGGGGAGAGGAATGTAAAAATGAAACCTATTATAAGTGTAGTCATTGTTCGATTTGTGTGTTTTTGTCCTACACATAGTGTTTTACATTATGGATCCACCCCCCCCCCCTTCGCAAAGTGCCTCACAAATCAGATAAATGTTGTGTAGTAGTGAAACTCCTCTTCCTCAGCCACCGCTCGTGCACACAAGCGACTGACGGAGAGACGGTGCTCGATTACCGGCTAAATAATGGCCACTCTCATAAGAGGTGTGTGTGTGGTGTGTGTGTGTGTGTGTGTGTGTGTGTCTGTGTGTGTCTGTGTGTCTGTGTGTGTAGAAAGCTAAATTGAGAAGAAGGGATGAGGAAAAGTGGCAAATTGGAGGCAAATCAAATCATTGGCCTTTGAGTCTTTTTCCCTCCACTGCTGCTTTTGTTCAGCCAACTATTCACCGAGAGCCCGAAGAAAAGCAGCCGGTCCAAAAACAAAGTCTGTCTCTGATTAGAGAGAGAAATGAGCTTTTACAAAATGTTATTGGTTATTCCCGCTGCCAAATAGCCAGGCAGCTCCCCATTAGCACGTTTATAGACAACATGTGGATCGGTACCAGGGCCCGGCGGCTACTGCCAATGGATACGCCATTACCGCGAGTCCTACGACTTCCAAATGTATGAGTACACAAGATGGCCGACAGCCAGGGGCCCTTTAATGGCCGGTGCAGTTTGTGGGTAAACAGGCATGTGGAGAAATGTGAGCGAACATCTCCCTGACTTCTTCTGGTTGGGGCTGATTGAACATAATCTCCATTAGCTGCTGCATGCGTTCGGCCATTAGCGCTTCTCTAAATGGTTGTAATGTGAACATCCTCCATTCACGGGCCCCTGTTTGTGCTTCCCTGTCCCGTCTTCGTGTGTATTGGTTTTCTCTCTAATGCACCGAGCTCCCACCACGGCCATTAAGCAGCACTGAAGAAATCCAGTGGCCACTGTCCTGAATTGCTCCCCAGCGCTCTTCTGTCGCTGTTAAGTGTCCCGCTCCCTCGTCTGGAGAGCCCTCGCAGCAGTTCTCCCGGTTCTCACTGTGCGGCTGAAGCCCGCTTTTATTGTGTCCTCTTCATAACTCTGAGCAGCAGGAACAACAGAGAGGATCAGCGATGCAGCGCCGGCCGCAGGAATCTGACGAAACGCTGATGAAAACACAGTCTCCTCACGAAACCCAACACTTTTGTCTCAACACCATGAGTCGGCAACATCTCCTCAAAGATGCACATGGAAATATTCAACTCACGTTTTGTTTTGAAGCTTCTGTAACTACGTCGACCTTTTAATCTTTAGTTAAAGCAAGGAACTTCTCGTTTTTGTTGATTTTGGTGCTTTCGGTTTTGAATCCTTTCAAATCACGTGATTCACTCGATAGGTTAACTTGTGCTTTATCGTTTATCAGTTGCCCTTTGAGCTTTTCTCTGTTCTTCAGTCCTTTCTCTTCTTTCCTGCTTTGCTGATCCGGCCCCAGAACCATGACTACAACATGCAACCTCACAATTAATAATAATGCTGGTGCACCCCCGAGTAGAGGAAGAGGAGGAAGAGGAAGTGTATCGCACTTATCACACAGGGTACTAGGAGACACAGTAGATGATGGTAATGAACCTCGACGTCGGTTGCCACCTGCCAATAAACCGAACTAAGAAGAAGTTAAAAACTCTTGTTGTACGCTTAATTAGCATTTTCCTAAAAAAGTATAGTTTAGTTTACAAAATAACTCCTCTCAGAGGCACATAGATTACTTTGAAAATATAACAAGCTGTAAAAGCTCATTAAAATGATACTAAACACTGGAGGTAACGTCTCACCTCTGCCCATTAGTGTCTGATCCATATCCGAGAGTTTACTCTTATTATACTGTGGAACCGTGAATCTCCTGTTTGATGGACACAGATTAAATGAAACTTTATTGTTCCTGCACCGGAGTCACTGAGATAAACACTGGTGTGTTTATCGTTCTCTGTAAATAAAGAGTTATTCGAGTGTTATTCCGAGCCGCGGTGGCTCTTCTCCTCATTAACACCGGGGCCACACACACTCGGCAGCTGCTTTCTGGCCCATTACAGACGAGACGTGCGCAGTTCACACTCACAGACACTGGAAAGGTCAAAGAATCACAGCAAACACGCTAATGAATCTGCTCCGGATCCGACGGCGCTGCTTTTCAGAGATTTAAACTGAAAAGGAGGAAAGAAAAGGAGGAATTTCTGTGGTTTTCTCTCCGTTTATGTAAATAGTTCAACGTGCTCGTCAGCAGCATATTGTGGAGCTCATGATGAGGGTCGGATCATGATCTGTCGGAGCCTGTGTGACAGACGTGATCCCAGCTCTAGATCCACAGAGACGAGCGGCATCAGGTCAGGGCAGCGATGGAAAGCAGCTTTGTCACTTCACAGTTTAGTCGAAGGGGGAACCGGAGACAGTGGGAGCTTCTGATATCTCAGATGTTTTATCATAAAGAAGAATTCTGGGTTAGTGCAACTCAAGTGTCACTTTGTTTGTTTCTCTCATGTCTGGATTGATTTCTTGTTTAGTTTCTGTTCAGCTCCGAGTTCAGGTGTGAACGCACTGAGGCTGCGTTCGAGATCCAATCACACACGAGAGCTCTGAGACGTACAAGGACCTGGTTTTATTACACGAGAGCTACTCAACGTATTTACACTGAACTTGGTGGAATAAACTAATTACGTTTGAGTGTATTTTCACAATCTCAAACTTTCTGAGGCCAATTTCTCAGAGAAGAGTTCTTGGATCGAGATGAGAAGACACATTGAGAGAAGTGATTTCTACGAGTGTTTGTGATGTGGTGCAGCCTGATTGAATTTAAGGGGACAACTGGGCCTCAGCGCAGACATGAGCTCTACTGAGTGACATTCTACTTTCTCATTTATTTTTATTAATGCATATATACACTCAGGTCTTGTAGTTCCTTTCTCGGTTACTGTTTTATTGCCACACGCCTTTAATATTTCAGATTCCCATCAGCGGTTATGATGCAACAGCTTCTCTTCCCGGGCTCCGTGTTAAGAAATGTATGAATACACATACAGGCGCACAAGATAAATACTTAATCACTACCTCCCCCAACTCAAATTAAAACTGTATAAACATTAAATAAATATTATCAGAACAAGGTGGCACCAGCGTCTGGATCCTCATCACACATCTACCTTTCCGTGCTAAGCCTGTAAACCCTGAGGCGATGCTTAGCGAGCATAATTTACTTAATCTTTAATGTCACCGGAGCGAACTGGCTCCTCTGTTTGCACGACTTTATTATCGAGTTAAAAAGGTTCAATCATGACTGGATTTAAAGGGAGAGCGGGACCGGAGAGGACGTCATCGCAGCGGCGCAGAGAGAAACACACCTGAACACATCACTCTCAGCCGGAGAGACGACGGGGGAGTGACAGCGCCGAGCTGCGAGCCTGGATCGGCACCCTGCGGTGATTAAGATGCGTCGGACTTCAACCAGGCAGAGGACAAAACCCTCCGGAGCTTACTCGGAGAGGCAGGAGAGATGAGGAGGGTTTAAGCATTAAGGACAAGGATGGTGGGGGGTGTCGTATGAAGGGAGCTGAGGAATGAGGGGGTGGAAACAGGAAGCGACGGCAGAATCTGGACACGGACGCAGGAAGATATGGAAGCAATCACTCTTTCCCAGCGTAAAGAGGCTTCCACGTTTCCTAAATATGTTCTGTCACATTTACAGAAATGTAAATTCACACAGTTTCTCTTTGGATGTAAAAGTTCCAGCAGGTTTCTGATGTTTCTGAAGTTCGGGTGACGACTCTTCCTTTGTGCCATTGGGCAATATTCTGCTGGAAGTTGCATTTTTCCAGTCTTCAACTTCTTCTCCACAGCTAAAGAATTTACTGCGATTAACATTCCACAGCAGCAGCTAAAGGCTACTCAAGGCAAACCTTCTCATACGGCCCGAAGGCCCAACTGTCACTTCAATTATTAATCAAAGTACACACACTCATAGACATCAGATTTCTAAATATGCCAGATTTTCTTCATTATGATCCTTGAATTATTCCCTGAGAAATCAGAGAAAATGTCAAAACACTTCACGAATCAATGTCAAGTTCATTTCAGGCCCATGTTCCATCAAGTTTCAAGGATGGACTTGTTGACGACGACCTCTAGGGGGCGTCTCCTCCTTCGAATTGTCCGATGGTTAATTACCAATTAGCTTTTTCTATAAACTCTATAAACTCTTCCCAATTACCTACAACAGATTATCCACCAATACTTCGTGTCAGTCAGGTGATGTGACGGTGAACTGTAGAATCTAGTTTTTGCGTCATCCTGCCGACAAACTAACAGACGGAGGTGAACACAACCGTCCAGGCGGAAGTATTTAATTAAAGTAAACACTATATCTCTGGCCTGTGTAATTAAATCACTATGTGGCCTTGTTCACCGCTGTGGTCAGAACGGCAAATTAATTCCTAACCGGAAAACAGCGATAGCGGGACGTCCACGATATTTGACAGACGAGTACGAGTCCCGTGCTTTATCCCAGAGGACCGTGGTCCAAACCGCTGAACCATCCCGGGCCGTCACTCCGGAAGTTACTTACGTTGAGTTAGTGAAGTGCTTAATGGCTTTTTAATAGACTTTAGTTTCTGTAAAATACAGAGTAAAAGCACGAGAACCCCCGAATCCAGCGTCACAGCTCATTCCTCTTATGTAAATGGGTTTTTCTCTGTGAATCTCTGGAGCCGTTCATCACGTTCCGTCACTCGACTCTTTCCGTTTAGTGTCTGGTAGAAAACACTCGGCCGGGGCACCGTGTGAGAAAGCACACTTAAATCAATCAGTCCACCCATCGGCCTCATTAAGTGACACAGTTATCTGTCATCGCTCGAGAGGAAATTAAAAAGAAAAGTTAAACCTCAAGTGCTGCTGTAATGGAAGCTGGCGAGAGGGAAGGAGACTTGTGTGGGAGGAGGAAACAGAAGAAGAGTGAATGTTTGTGTGAGAGATGTCGAGCGTCCTCTTAGATCAGACCCGACACGGTGACAGGTCAGCGCCGCGCCGCTCGCCTCCGTCCCGGGAGAGAGACACTGATGCTAAATTGCCTGTCTCCTTCCCTTGCTCTCTCTCTCTCTTTCTCCCTCTCTCCGTTTTCTATTCTCTCCTCTCTCCGTCTCTCTTTATCCCCCTCCTCCTCCGCTACGAGAGGCTAACAGCTTAATCATAATTGTGTCATGAACCATAAACACTCATACGCTCGGCGGTGGACGGAGCCCGGGGGAACTAATGGTGCTGAATAATAACAACCAGAACTTTATTTGCAGAGCGTTTCTGTTGAGAACTTTTTCACAGATAATTAATGTTCACATGCAATTAAGTTTATAGATAAATACAAAATACAGATTTCTTAGAGGCAAAAGCTAAAAAAAATACATAACTCAGTGAATTGAACTAAATTTAAAACAGGAACATTAACAAGCCCTGATATTAAAGTACATGTTAGCATCAGCAGCTTAGAAAGTTTAGTATCACTTTTTTCTTCTTTCTTTTACTTCCTGTTTCCAGCGATGGAAAGAAACTGTTTTCAATACACGTTACACAAATGTTCCAACTCATCTGATGCTAACTGATGCTAACTGATGCTAACTGATGCTAACTGATGCTATCTGATGCTAACTGATGCTCGGCTGTTCGCCCTCGTTAGCGTTGCTGGTTTGACCGTGTGTGAGAAGTTGAATGTGCAGCCTGACTCCATATGTTTATGTATATGTATATGAAGCTTCTTTGCAATGATTCTGATCTTTTTGCTGCAATAACTTAATTCGAACCCACAAGTCGCGGTTTCTTCTTCTTAAGTTACTCAACACAACAATAAAAACAAATGTCTCCAATTCTCCAAACTCAAGGACGCACCAAATAGTTTTGGGCCCAAACCAAACCACGACTTTTCCACAACAGCGAGTTTAGAGTTTACACAGCTGAGGTCAAAGTGTTTTGAAGAAGTGCAGCCTGAACACTTTGAAATGATGATTTCTAGAACTGCCTTTTTTTGCTTCTTTCTTCTTTTTCCTGCATTATTGACAGAAAACCTAATTTGCAAATACTCTTTATTCTTCAATGTGGCTTTATGGATAAACAGAACCCGGGATTTAGAGGCTGACAGTTTGTTTTCGGTTGGTAGAACCCCCTGCGGAGCTCAGAAGAAGTAGAGAAGCCCACAGCAAGCACCACAGTCGTGCTTCCAAGGATCCGTCTCCAGAACGCTGCCTTAGGCTGTGAGATTAATATTTATTTACTCTGCTTTTGGAAGGAGAAGTTGTGTGCCATCTTGTTGAGCCCCTGAAAATCCACAAGCTTCCTCTGAAAAATCCCCCGCGGACTCGTCCAATAGGCAGAGATCCAGCCAACGGACGCGCAGCTAAGCCAGTAGCAGGGTTCTGATATTTTCTGGATCACCGTCAATCCCTGTGTAATACCAAGGAAACACTGAAGTGACGGGCAGCGAGGCAGCGGAGCAGCCACTTCTTCTTTCTGTGAGCCAGCAGCTCCTTCCCGGGATGTAGCTTCAGTCGTGTTGAAGTGGGACACGGGAGCGTTTACATGACACAGGGCTGCTTCACGCCGGAGTCCAGGAACACAGCTTATGTGCTCAGAACAAAGAGACTGAATTCATCAAGTAACAAGTGAAGACTGGAAGCTGCTGCAACTCAAACACAGACATTTATTTAAACCTAATAAGGAAAGTTTGTAAGACCTAAGTAAATATGAAAAGTGACGTGAAGTGCATTGAAAGTCATCAGATGTAGATATTGTTTCTTCCTTGATATAATTTATTGTTATTAACTTATTGGAAAGTAAGGTTCATAACAAGCATCTGCAGAACATCACGGGTCAGTTTCCTCTTCTGACTGTTCTTTACCAACCTCATGAAAAAGGTAACAGCCCCCCCCCCCGTGTTTTAAAAGTTTACCTCATGTTTCTTGGTGATTTGATTAACATCCACTAATTTGATTTACGTCACTAAATTTTACTAAGACGTGTTCTGCATTATTTACTGTAGCTCTGCATCTCTCCTGTACAAAAACATCTTGTTTTACGACCTTAATTACTTAAGTGCATCTTGTGCTCACATGGCGCATATTTCTAAATATTTAATGTGTTTAATTTAATTAACTGCAACAGCAAAAGGGAAGGTCGTTTTAGCATAAGGATCCTGGTTGGTTTGTGGATGTGTCGCCATATGTCGGGTAAATGTAACCATGATCTTAAAGACGTTTAAAACTTGAACAAAGTTTTTCTCTTCTTGTTTCATCAATGAGTCAATCATCTGTATTTCACTGAGACGTTCACGTGCATCTTCATACAACTACTGACCTGAACAACTACTGACCTGAACAACTACTGACCTGAACAACTACTGACCTGAACAACTACTGACCTGAACAACTACTGATCTGAACAACTACTGACCTGAACAACTACTGATCTGAACAACTACTGATCTGAACAACTACTGATCTGAACTTTCAGAAAACAACTCATCCACTGAAACTGGTGCTGGGCGCCAGCAGAGGATCATTTCACAGTCACTTCTTCTGGCCACAGCCTGAAACCAAACTCTGCAGGTCCCTGTATCCAGATAATCACAATTAAATACTCTTCATTAACTTATTTGTTCACTACTGGTGAAGAAATTGTAGATACCAGTAAAACCATCGACAGCCGAGGCGGCTAACAGCTCGACCTGTTGATGACGGACGCAGCTGCCCTGTGCTCTCCTTGGTAACCGCTCATTATCTGAGAATACCTTATCATATCCACAATTCAGACAATTCGGGTCCGACTCATTCACAACAACTCTGACATTTTACAGACGTTTTACTAGGAGGCTGCAGGAGAAGATCCAGAAAACGTCCAGAGACACTGACTCACACATTTGTTCTCACACACAGAACATCTGGGAACAGCTCATGTGAAGTCGTGAACTGTAAATAATTCATTGATTTCAGGTTTTTGCGTTGACACTGAGCTCCACTGCTGGAATGTGGAAGCTCCTCCTCCAGCCTCCTGCCGTCACCAGTCACGATATGAAAAGACTTTAATAATTACAGACCTCATGGTCCTCGATTCATAAACAGAAGAATGAGTCTGAGCTGAAACTCACCAACTATCGACCAGCATCCACCTTCCCTGCGCCGGCTGCACGGAAGCTCATTTCATTTATTTTTCAAGAGCACTTTTACCCAAAGTGCTTCACAGAGACAAGGGCCCTTCGGTTTGTGGCACAAGTGGCAACAGATAAAGAAACCGGCTGAACCTGTGGCGCTGCAGCAGCCGAGAGGAGGAACTCAGAACCTGACGGAACATGACACTCGTCAAAAGAGAGGAACCAAAAGTAAAGCTGGAAAAGAACAATGGAAGAAAGAAAGATAATCCTTTCATATCTTATCATTTGTACACAGTTTGAGTGCTTTGTGACGAGTGTCCTTCAGGATCCTGAGACGTCTTTAGAGGAAGGTGAGATACTGGAGTCCTAGATTTGACCACCCAGGGTGAGCGTCTTCTTAGTTTGAACCATTAGACGACGCCGGGTCAAAGGTTTGGACGCTTCTCGACGTGGGATTGGAAACCAAGTGTGAGGATTTGTCCGATAACTTTGAAGATCTGGAGTTGAAATGTGCTTTGATTAAAAAAAAAAAAAAGCACCTGCACGGAGGATTCTGGAGCGAGAGAAGATTTAACCGACGTGAAATGTTCAACTTCCTGTCGTGTTCGAACCCTTGGTCTCTGTGATAATCCTCAAATTTAATCTGTTTGTAAATTTAAATGTGTCAAACGTTATTATCGTATTGAGGAGTTGCTTATTCATAGAAATCCACGTTGCCAAGCCAACAGCGTAGTATAAAAACACTGTGTATTAATAATAAAACTCCACATTAGCCAGAGTTTAAACACGTTAATGTGGGTTCAGTGATTTGTAATAATATTCAAGGCGTTGAGAGAGAATGTCGTCCTAATGATGAAGGTTTCTCCCGTTGCTCTGGATCCCAGAGTCGTGCCAGCAGCACACGGTCAGCAGCACATCGTCTGAGCAAGGTCACACTGGGATGACATGTTGTGTAACTGCACGTTTCTGTGGAGCTCAGAATAACTCAGCCTCGTAACGGCCCGATTCTCTTGTCTGCGTTTTAGTATTTTTCATGTAAAGTGTAATTTCATTTGGGATAAAACCCGGTTTGCAATAATCTCCCCGACCGCCGGGTCACGAGCCGACTGACTGATGGCGGCTTTGACTTCCGTCTGCACTTGAAAGACGGTTTCCTGTAAACATCTGTGGTATTTACTGCTCAACACGCTCATCCACCGCGCCGTTATAGGTGCTCAGCTGCAACTGTCCGTCTTCTCTCAAGCACATTCCACATTCATTTGTATGCACGCCGCTGGGTTGTTTGGGAGTCTGGGACTATTTAGAACAACAATTTTTATGGTAAGTGCCAATCGGTCATGCCGGAGTCTCTCAGGGACGGGATGGAGTTTAAAAAAAAAGAAAAGAATAACAGGGTAAATACACAAAAGGAAGAAACTGAGAAATGAGGGACAGAAGTGGAAGAGACAGAGAGACTGCAGATATCAGGAAGGAAAGAGTGAGAGAGTGGAGAGGAGAGAGACACACAGGAGAGGAAGTGATGGAGGACGAAGAGAAATCTGTGTGTTCCAGAGGAAGGAGGAGGAACAAGGAGGTCCTGCCCTTCAGATAAAAAAGGTTCAGATTTATCCTAACATTTAATATTTAACTTCTCTTTGTACATTGTGAGATGATATTGCTGTAAACTCGTCCATTAATAATCACATGTAGATGCTTTTAATTGTTTTAGATACAGCAAATGTTTCTCAATAACAAATCTGAAAACACTGATTTCTAGAGAATGTCAATCAATTCTCTGAAACTATTTTTTGTTTTTCCCCTCAGAGCCACCGTAGTCATGTTTAAAATCATTTAAAGTAAAGTGAATCTTAATTCAGCAAATCACAGAAACAACCGTCACGACTTCCTTCAATCCATAAAATTGGAGCTGATATAATCTGAGTAAAACTTTAACAGCTACAGTAATAATCAGAATAAACTCATTGATAAATAAATCAAACTGCACAAAGAGCGACACCATCAGCAGATCGAACCCAGCAGAGCGACCACTCACTCTGTCCATGAAACACATTCATCTGGAAATAGATTTGTGTCATTAACAATTCTTGGTTTGATTACTGAGAGTTTTAACTTGACGCCTCAGAACTGAGAGGGAAGTGAACTCTTCTGTTTTCTTAAATACAGAAACATGATTTGAACATTTCCCATTTGTTGTTGCAATCATAGAATCCGGCGTCGCACAATCAGCGAGGTAATAGAACACGAACCGACAAATCAACAATCAACACCTGAAGAAAAAGGTGGAAAAGAAATCAAAGTGCAGATCCCAACTTTCTTTATAGATTCAGTTCTTATTGGATTCATTCTGAGGCGTGAGAGCACATCTCAGCAGAAGCAGTGATTGACCCCCGGCTCTAATTATATTTGTCTCAGTTTAGTGGAGGTCTGAGGCAGAGGAGCTGTAATGATGTGAAATGACAGCGAGAAGAACTTTCCCCCTTAATTGACCTGCGTGATGTCTGGATCGCTCGTCAACAGAAAACAAATACTGAGCGGACGGTGATGGATGGACCCGCGGGTGTCCGCTCCGCTTTTCAGATGCAGCTCATTACTTGGAAAGGAAAACAGATGCAGACAGAATTGAGCAAACACACACGTCGGTGCGTCGCCGTGGATACAATTTCAGCATCTCTCCACCTTACGGTGTCTTTAACAAATCCCCGTGGTTCCCAGCACTCAGGCGGCGTTTACCCTCCAGCAAAATGGCCACAAACATGGAAATGACTTTGCCGAGCGGAAGTGAGAAGAGCTCGGCTCGGCTTCGCCCGATTCCCGCTCCGACGTCTAATCCCCAAATTATCACTCGCTCAGCAAATCCCCCCCTTTTCCTCTCCTGCATCACTTTCCTCCCTCTTTTCACCTCCTCGTCTCAGACTCCTCTGCCTCTCCTTCGCCCTCTCGGCTCCCCCCCCTCCCGAAGCTTTGCCCCCCCGTCTGTCTGCGGGAGGGCGGAGATAAAATGAATAATAGAAACACGGCATGGAGGAAGATTTGATCTGTAAAATAAATCCCCTGCAAAGATCACAGCTGTTTCATTGAATGTCATTATGACTCAGGATTTAAAGTGCCCGTCTCAAATGAAGAATAGAACAACACAAACTTTTCCGAAGGGGTAGAGGAAGATGTGAGGAAACTAGGATGAAGGAGAAAGTGCTGAAGGGGAGGGATCACAGAGGTCGGGGGGGAATGTGAGCTGCAACAGTTTGTGGAATAATGAAAAATAAAATGTGTTTCCTCTTCACTTCTTCCTACGTTCCAGAAATAAAGAAATAAATAAAGTCAAAACTCTGCCGTCTTGTGCCAAAGAGCTGATTCAGAGTCTCAGTCGGCTCAGATCACGGAGGTGGAGCCAAAGCATCGAGATCCCACCGATACACAAACTATTAAAAACTCACTAATAACAATTTACATCAGTAGTTTTAGACCCAACAAACCACAACCTGAAAAAACAACAATTAACCATTCCACAGGAAGTTAACAGGCAACCAGTGCAGATACAGGAAGTAGCCAGTCCTCACCAGGAAGTAGTCCCGGTACATAACCCTCCTACACGTCTTCTCTTTAACAACTTTGTCTTGTCTTCTATCATCTTCCACTCCCCCCTTTAGGTAACACCCTTGCTCTCCTAAAAACTACCACGTTGTTCGTCATGAAACATTTAAAACAGTTTTAAAATAATAATCATCATCTGGAGGAAAACGCTCTTCTGCTTTAACCACATCCCGCTGCTGCTCTGTCTGCCATCTGTTCAGCAGCACAAAAAACAACTGGTGGTTTGAGTTGATCTGATGAGAAACAGACTCTGCTCGTCTCTGCTGTGGCTGCGTCAGAGTCGCAGAGTGAGAAAGTCAGAGAGTGAGAGAGTCTCAGAGTCAGAGAGTGAGAGAGTCTCAGAGTCAGAGAGTGAGAGAGTCTCAGAGTCAGAGAGTGAGAGAGTCTCAGAGTCACAGAGTGAGAGAGTCTCAGAGTCAGAGAGTCAGAGAGTCGCAGAGTGAGAGAGTGAGAGAGTCGCAGAGTCAGAGAGTCGCAGAGTCAGAGAGTCTCAGAGTGAGAGAGTCTCAGAGTCAGAGAGTCGCAGTGTGAGAGAGTCAGAGAGTCGCAGAGTCAGAGAGTCGCAGAGTCAGAGAGTCTCAGAGTGAGAGAGTCTCAGAGTCAGAGAGTCGCAGAGTCAGAGTCTCGAGTGAGAGAGTCACAGAGTCACAGAGTGAGAGAGTCTCAGAGTCAGAGAGTCAGAGAGTCAGAGTGAGAGAGTGAGAGAGTCACAGAGTCAACATGTCTGAACTGAACCAGTGTTTAATAAAACCAACATGAAAACAGACGCCTGCAGGTTTTGGACTGAAACAAGTTTTAAAAGCATTTTTTAAAACTTCAGCAAAATAAATATTCATCTGTCTTCTTTAAAACCCCGATCATGATATCAGCTGTTCGATGCTCCTGCAGGTCCGAGTTAACACGCTGATGGAATCGTCCACATCTCGTCTAAACGCAGCTCAGCACCCTGACCCTCGACGGGAACAGTTCTCAGTGGAAACAGGAACATTGAGACGTAGGATTCACGTTCACTCCTGTATATTTTCTTTTCCTGTGTATTTGAAGTCAGTGCCTGTGAATGTGTTGCAGTTGTATTCGCAGGTTCGACTGTGCTGAGGTAACAGACACTCGGGCTCACAGAAGAGACAGTGAGTCGGGGGGTCGGGGGAATATCTCAGCTCCTAAAATAACCGTGTGGAGCGACAGCTGCCGTGTGTCCGGCAGCAGGTGGTCTGCGCTGCACGTCAGTCACAGTGGAGGGAAATGGACCGAGGAGCTTTCCTGACGGCCGAGACAACTTCAGACAAATGTAGTGAATGTGTAAACATGTGAGAGGCTAAAAATATCTGCTGGACGCTCACAGGAAACAAAAGCATCTGTGGATTTCCTCCGTCTCCTCCTGTTACTAATTAGAGAAGGGAAAAACAAAGCTGAGTGTTTTTATGGAGAAACATGAACTCACTGCCTCAACACCATATTTGTTATAAAAACTAAAGGTTTAAATATGAGATTTGCAGCTTTGTGTTATCATAATATTTAATTGTTATAATTAATCTGCTTGAAGCCTCCTGACCCACGAACACTGAATGAATCCTAACTGCAAGAAAACAGCTCCCATCCTCCTGCGCTGCTTCTCCACGTCACCAGACCTCCGACACACCAACAGAGAAACGATGCTGAATTCCAACTCACGTCGTTTGAGTAAATCGTCTGAGATGGAAAATCAAAGCTCAGGATTTATGTGTAAAGTCTGATAGTTTGTTTGCTGCTTTCCATCGAGTCAAAACATCATAAAACTGGCGCTGGCATTTCTCTCCGTCATGTCGCTGGTGACGGGAGGAGGAGGAGGAAACATCAAACTGGCAGCTCGACCAGTCCGGCCTCCATGTTCTCTGACCCTATGACGCTTCATGTCACCATGTTCACTGCTTCATGAGTTTGAAGAATCAACTCGCGAATATGCTGCAAAGTGTGAGAGAGCCTGAAGGCGACCAAAGTTACTGACACGTCAGAAATAAGATTCTTGCATTTTCCGTTGCATGATAAAAAGTTGGGGCGGCTGCGGCTCAGGAAGCGAAGAGGGTTGTCCGCTAACTAGGAAGTTGGGGGTTTGATCCCCGGGTCTCCAGGCTGCTTTCTGAAGTGTTGTTGGCCAATGGCCGTGCCGACAGAGCATGAATGGTGTGATTGAAAATTCACTGCAAAGAAAAACTCTATGAATATGTGCAGGACTGGTTTCTATTTGAATATATTTAGTCAAATCTAAAATTTGCCCGAACGAGCAATAATCTCCAATGTTATCAGAAGTCACACTGAGGGGAACGTGAATATCTGAACCAAATCCCATGGAACACAGAAACTCTGTATGAAAACATAGAGAACGGGTTGATGTCACTGTGAAGAACTATAAAATACACGTAATTCACCATTTATCACGTTTTATATAAGTTATTCGTACAGAAAGTGTATCGTACTAAACCGTCACTACATCTAAAGACATTCAAACAATATCCAGCTCTGATTGGACCTAACAAACCTTCACTGGAGACGCGTCCATGTAGCTGTTCAATCAGAAATGACTTATTCAGCTCCTCAGAAACAGAAGCAGAACGAGACCCCCCGCCCACATCACACGTAGTGTGCAGCCGCTGACCCCTCCCACCGGGGGCAGTATCACACTCCTCCTCTACACTGGAAGCTCGTCTGTCCACACTCGGCTTCTTGTTACTTATTTATAGCAGCTTGTCTCCCTCAGGGACAAAGTAATTGAAACCAAATGTGTTGCCGGGACTGATCTGGGGTAAGAGGGGCGGTCGACCCAACCTTCTTCTTCTTCTTCTTCTGTGTACACAAACCACACAATGTGTGTGAGGCAGCGGGAGACGCTCAGTAATTCACTGTTCCTGCAATTTCACAACAATTTCATTACTGGAGGTAAAATGAAAAAAGAAAAGTTCCTGAGCTTCAACTTTCTCAGTTCCAAGGAAATAAATGAATTTAACTGCTTCAGTCTCCGGGGCTGCGTACGTGTAAAGTGGCTTTAATGGTTTTTCTCTGCTCGCCTTCCTCAGAGGGAACCAACAGAAAAAACTAAATCTTATTCCAAAAGAAACTAAAAGAGCGGAAGCTTTAATGTGGTCCACTAACGCAGCTCAGCCCACCAGCAGCGTTAATGAGCCCAAACCAGGCAGCGAATCCAAACTCACCATGTTTGCTTTCTTGTTTCCTCCTTCCTTCTCCCGCTGCCTCCCGGTGAGCTGCACAGAGTGAAGTGGTGTCAGGCGGATGGAACAGGGACTGGGTTGTTTCTGAGAAGCTGCGTGAGGCCTTCACTGACCAGCTCAAAGTCACTCTCTGCCTCTCCCCTCCCTGCTGCCTCGCTCCCTCGTCAGCTTTTCCAATAACAAAGTGCTCCCGCCTCTTTTGGTGGAGGCCCTGAGTCGCTGGCTGTTTCCTGGACGCCTGGTGGACTCCTGTGACCCGGCTGCTGTCTTCCCTCCCGTCCTGCTCTCTCTCTCTGCTGCTGCCCCGGCCCTCTGACTCGCAGCCCTGCCTTCCTGCCACATTTAGAACCACAGACACATGTGGGCCTCTGGTTTGAAGTCTAAAGAGGCGGGACTTGCCTGAGAGTGTAGTGTTGCCATGACGACACCTCCTTTTTCCTTTTTTTAAAATTCCAGATGTTTGAGTCGGGGCCGGACTCTGGAGTTTTATTAGCATGTGGGGGCGTGTTTGGATATATTAACTTTTTCCATATGTTCAGTCGACTGGGTCTGTTACGTGTCTGAGTTTTATTCAACAGTTTCTCAAAGGGAGGGATTTTTTAATATTGTATGTTTGTGTTTTCTTGTTTTCTTGAGTCAAATGATAAAAAAAACAAACAGAAAAAGTATTATTAGTATTATATTATTATGATTTAATTAAACTTCAGGAGGGTTTGGCAGGTTTGTTTTTATGAGTTTCTTTTGAAGGAACTCACAAACAAGCTGCTGTATTTTATTAAATTGAGAACTTGTTGAGTGCGTCAATAAGTTTAATTTGAATTACTTTCTTTCTCACAAGTCAGATCGAAAAACACTTTAACTCTCAAACACAGACTGTTTATAAGATGGATGACATGAAGCCAACACATCTTGATCGCCCCCTGGTGGCCGGCTGCAGTAGAGCATGAGTCATAAACCCGGCCTCCTCCATGTTAGCTGATTGGACAAGGATAAAAAAATAAAAGTACTAGTAAAGTACTTTCTCTTATAACATGATTATAAAGATGAGCCAACGATAACGTCATGTCAAATACCATAAATATAAGTCAGTGTTGATTTATGAGAAAACCTTACTATTTTTCTTGTAAGGGGCGATATGTACGTTTTTGTTATCGCTACATAACTAATGTGATGGCAAACAATAATAATTTCATCACATAAAGCTCCTTTAAGTTCATAAATGACCTTTCTTCTCTTTCTGACGTTTGTATTTATGTCTTTTCCACCAAAACCGTCTGAAGCACTTCACCTCCTCTCACCGACATTCAACCCAAACAGGCCTGTTCCCTCTCTGCCTCCACTCGGCTGTGACTCGCTCCACCTCCGTCCGTCTCTCCACCGTCTCCTCCCTCAGACGCTTGTTTAAAGATCTGTCAGTTATGAACTCCTCTGTCTGGCCGCCCCCTGCGCATCTTCCTCCACCACATCCATTAGGAGCCGTAGCCTCCTCTTGTCTTCACCACCAGCCTATTAGGGATTTCCCCTTTTATTTATTGATTAACACATCATCCAGTGGAGCTCCAGCCGCAGCCCGAGGAACAACAGAGCCTTTACCCTGGTGTCTGCGGCCTTCGTCCCGCCGGTTTACTTAAGATTCAGGACCTGCCTCGTCCATTAAGGAGCCATATTAGTCTCTTTTTATGTTTTGCTCTAGCGTTGCTGGTGAAGGAGCAGCTGCGTTTTCCCTGTGTCTCATGTGGGATTGAAAAAACAAAGACTCAGAATCAAATGAATGTTTTAATTTGAAGTGCGGAGACATCTGCAGCTTAACCTGTTTCTGAGCATATAAAAGGATTTTTAACCTCTTTAAGTATAAAAATAAAGAAAGTACCCTGCACGTCGCTTTCTTCTCATCAAACGCACGGCGCTGGGAAACTGCTGGATGTAGCATCAAAGCACGGAGCACCCCCCCCCCCTAACCTACAAACATCAGCCTCACCACAAACAAGCAGGCAGAGAGAATGGGATCAGTGTGGCAGTGAAGAGACGGAGGACGAGGAAGAAAGTGGAGCTTTGTGTGAGGAGCTTTCAGAGGCTTCTTTCCTCCCTCGCCGTGGAGGAGAGGAATTTGCATTCTCTAAATTGCTCCCCGTCTCTCACACGTTCACCCACAGCTCGCTCACGCTCACATGCTTCAGCTGATTGACTGATTCTCCTCCATCCGAGACGCGTCGCTCGAAAGCAAACAGAGCGAAAATGTAAATAAATAAACACAACAAGCAGTCGACGTGCGCTCAGAAATTATTCAGACCCTTCACTTTTTTTCCCATATTTTCTCATGTTGCAGCCTTATGCTAAGATAAATGATTTCCAGCAGGACGACCACATCTTAGAATCGCGTTTGGGATGGAAACAGTTCAGTTCTGTTACGTGCTTCCTTCACGGAGAAGAAGCTTCAGTCCGGAGACTCTTCCCAGGCTCTTCTCCCTCATTGGATCAGTTTGGCTGCTCAACCAGTTCCAGTCCTGGTTATTCCAAACTCCTCGAGGACTAAAGCACAGCAGAGCTCGCAGGCCAAAGGCCCAACGGCCCCTTAAATCCAATCAAGCTGCATCAAACACACACTCACGGACATAAGAGCCCGGACTTCTTCATTAAGATCAATTACTTTTGAGGTAAATTGAGAGAAATGTCAAAACACAATGTTAAAGTAAGTGATGAAAAGTTCCTTGATCCCCCCCTTTGTCTGCATCCACACCAAAATTCAATGGATTGCTTGTTTACCCACGTTTCACCCACGTTTCACCAACTTTCATAGATCTGCTCAGGAGTTTTCTGAGACCTCGTACAGATGTTAGCTTTTACAAATGTCCAATCCAATGAGCTTTGGCTGCAGCTGGAGAACGTTGGTCGACTCCAAACAAGGTGTAGGAACATCTCAGAAAGGATCAAGAGAAATGAGACGTGCCTGAGCTTGTTTTCAAGAGTCAGAATAAAGGGTTTGGATAATAATTATAAAACATTTTCGCTTTGTACTAGAATTAACTCTCTGAAAACTGACGTCCTGCAGGAGATGTTTGCACGATCCTGTTTAAATCAATCAAAAATAAAAACTACAGTAGTTAAAATGTTATTTCATCAACGTAGACGCCGGAGTTACATTTCAAAGTGGAGCAAAGGCTGTAATATAACAAACTGGAGGGTCTGGATACTTCCTGAATGCACGATGCATATGAAGAACAACTTGAGATTAGAAATGTTAGCTAGGTCTCTTCGGAGGCTGCAGCAGCACAACAACAACAAGAAGCTGAACAGACTCCGCGCTAAAACACCTCAACAGATAATAACTGGACAGGCAGGATTTATTACACGAGACACTGGTAACTTAGTGTATTCTGGATAGATAAGGAAGAATAAATTGCTTTACTTCAGTATCAGTGCACAACTCTCAGGACTGTGGAGTAGAAAGGTGCAGAGTCCAAAGCCCTGAGGAGTCAAAAGGTTAATATTCAGTATTTAGAGATCATGTACAAGTCCGACCTCCCAGTTCTGCATCGGACTGTTCGCTGATCTGATCCGATGTCGTATAGGAGCACGATGGTTTTCTTTAAGTTTTTATATTTTACTCGAATTATACACAAAAATCAGATTTTTGTGTCGTCGACATCTTTGTGAAGTTTAATCTTCTGCTTTGTTCCAGTTTGTCGACTTTAAATAAAGAAGGACGACATGACAGCTCCGTACAAATGGAGCCAAATCATCTTGATCACCCCCTGGTGGCTGGCTGCAGTATGGGTCGTAAACCCCACCTCCCCAATGTTAGTGTATGGGACATGGAATCGAGAATTGGACGGAGTGTCGTGAAATAACCGAAACACATTCATGTTGATTCCATAATGATTTTGGTGATAATCTCTCTGGCGCCATCAGCAGGTTGACATTTGTGGTTCAGCCCATAATATGTGTTAGTTTACAGGAACGTCCTGGTCAAGTTTTCTATCAGATCTCAAACTATTTCCCTCAAACTCAGGTCGACAGCTGCAGGATGTGTAATAACATAATAATAATAAGTACTGAAGTATTACAATTACAAATTCTGGTATTCTTCATTTGATTGAACTTTATATTTCTACATCTCAGAGGGAAATATTGTAATTTTCACGTACAACCATGTCCAGTGAAAATCTCAATCTTTTTACGAGTCAAGATAATAATATAAACTTCTTATGCAAGATAAAGTTTTTAAAAGCTCGTTCTGATGATCTGGAAAATGCATCGTCACAAAACCAGGCCTGTTTTTTTTTTTTTAAGTTGTAGATCTGTGGTTGTGCGAGTGTGAAGCTACAGATGATTTTATGGAGACATGATGCTGTAGATAAAACTTCCCCAACTTACTACAGTCGTCTATAGAAAGTAGTTAAAACTCGCTCAAGCTGAAAATGTCTACAGCAGTAAAATGCATCATATACGTTAATGCAGCAGCAACACGAATCCAAAAACATCCTGTAAAGTAGTAAAACACGGACTGAGATCGTTTTACTGCAAAATGAGGATTTTACTTTTATTTTTAAACTAGTTTTTGAATATACTTAGTTCAAATTTGAATATTTACACTATAAAATATTTGTACTTATTTTAAAAAAACCATCCGTACAACAACGAACACCAGGCCCCTGTCATCCAAAAGACAAACAGTTTGGAATATAGACGACAGCACTACTTCATTCCAGCTCTGGGGTTGTTTCACTGCCTGGTATCAGTACTTCTACTTCAGTAAAGTATCTGAATACTTCATACTCTGACTCTTGTTGTGAGATCATTTATCCGCTTCCACCTTTTTCATGTTTAATTCATCAAATTAGATCATTTCTGCTGCGGAGAAACGCTTGAATAACAAATAACCAATCTGTCTGTTCTTTCTGTCAGCGTGTAAATCCATGTCTCTCACTGTGTGTGTGTGTGTCTGTGTGTGTGTGTGTGTCTGTGTGTGTCTGATTGGACGTTGGACATTACACTCCACTCTCTGTTTGTCCATCATTCAAGCGTCTGTCAGTTTCCTGCTCCGTCTGTCTGTCCGTCCCTTCAGGTGCGTCCCAGTCTGATACATAATGAATGTTATTGTTGTTTGGCCTCTCATCCATGTGTCTGCATCACTCCCAGCATGCTTCACTCTGGGGAGGAAAACAGCCAATTACGGCCCTGCGTTGGCGATTCAGAGCCGGGCGCAGGAAGACGTGGTTGAATATGTATCACGAAATAAAGGTTCGTCAAAATGAACATGCTTTACCTCGTTAGAACGGGTGGAACCTGTTAATGTACCGTGACGGCCACTTTCACCTGAAGCAAACACGGTTCAAATCCCATCAACTAAATCACCAAGCAACTAAATCACCAAGCAACTAAATCACCAAGCAACTAAATCACCAAGTAACTAAATCACCAAGCAACTAAATCACCAAGCAACTAAATCACCAAGTAACTAAATCACACATAACTAAATCACCAAGCAACTAAATCACCAAGTAACTAAATCACCAAGCAACTAAATCACCACGCAACTAAATCACCAGTAACTAAATCACCACGTAACTAAATCACCACGTAACTAAATCACCAAGCAACTAAATCACCAAGCAACTAAATCACCACGTAACTAAATCACCAAGTAACTAAATCACCACGTAACTAAATCACCACATACGTAACTAAATCACCAGTAACTAAATCAAACTAAATCACCACGAGTAACTAAATCACCAAGTAACTAAATCACCAAGTAACTAAATCACTCTTTAAATCACCAAGTAACTAAATCACCACGTATTTCCTTAAATCACCACTAACTAAATCACCACGTAACTAAATCACCAAGTAACTAAATCACCAAATCATAACTAAATCACCACGTAACTAAATCACCACGAAATAAATCACCACGTAACTAAATCACCACGTCCAAGCAACTAAATCACCAAGTAACTAAATCACCAAGCAACTAAATCACAAGACTAATCACCATGTAACTAAATCACCAAGTAACTAAATCACCACGTAACTAAATCACCACGTAACTAAATCAAGATCACCAACTAAATCAAGTAACTGAATCACCAAGCAACTAAATCACCAAGCAACTAAATCACCAAAACTAAATCACCAAGCCAATCACCTGTAACTAAATCACCACTAACTAAATCACCAAGCAACTAAATCACCATGTAACTAAATCACCAAGTAACTAATAGACACAATAAATCACAACTAAATCACCACGTAACTAAATCACCAAGCAACTAAATCAAGAACTAAATCACCAGTAACTAATAAAGTAACTAAATCATCAAATCACCACGTAACTAAATCACCAAGTAACTAAATCACCAAGTAACTAAATCACCAAGCAACTAAATCACCACGTAACTAAATCACCAAGCAACTAAATCACCAAGTAACTAAATCACCACGTAACTAAATCACCAAGTAACTAAATCACCAAGTAACTAAATCACCACGTAACTAAATCACAGTAAAATCACCAAGCAACTAAATCACCAAGTAACTAAATCACCACGTAACTAAATCACCAAGTAACTAAATCACCACGTAACTAAATCACCAAGTAACTAAATCACCAAGCAACTAAATCACCAAGAATACTAAATCACCACGTAACTAAATCACCAAGTAACTAAATCACCAAGCAACTAAATCACCACGTAACTAAATCACCAAGTAACTAAATCACCAAGTAACTAAATCACCAAGTAACTAAATCACCAAGTAACTAAATCACCAAGCAACTAAATCACCACGTAACTAAATCACCATGTAACAGTTTTTTGACATTCAAATTAAAACTAGAATCATACAAGTTGCCTTTGTTTTAAATATGACGACGTTATAAAGACTCCTCCGACGCACGTTACTGATTTTAATTGTTTTTTAAAAAGCACCTAGTGACAAATTCCGCGTCTGCCACCGATGCAGAGTGAATTGATCAGTTTTCTACCTTCTCACTCCAGTGACTCTCCAGCGTTCTGCTGACTCAGCTGTTAAACACCTGAAGGAGTCGGTCACTCTGTGTTTTCTCCTCCAGATCGTTTCTCTGTTAATGAGTCATTTAGAAAATCAACACAAAACAAGCGTCCACGATTCTCCTGAAGGAAAACAAACCAGTACCGAGACTTTCTCACCAGTTTCCCTCCTTTAGAAACTTTTATATCATATCTATTTATTAATCTTCCTGTATTATTAACAGTGGATATATCAAAAATACAGTTTTCCTCCCTCAGGTTTCTTGGTTGCTCTGCTGTGTTTCCTTCTTCCTCTTCGCCAGGAGGCACGTCGCTCTGTATCTGAGGAAGTGAGCTCAGTCAAATCACAGCCATCTGAAATCACTATCCACCAATCAAACTGTCACTCACCTCCAGCTGAGCATGTTCCTACACCTCCATGCTTCCTTCCTTATTTCTTTATTTCCTCCCTTCCTTACTATTTCCTCCTTCCATCCTTGTTAGCGTCATTTCTTCATCTTTTTACTTATTTCCATCCCTTCCATCTACATTTCCTTTCTTATTTCCTGCGTCCCTTTTTCCTCCCTGCCATATTTCTTTATTTCCTTTCTTCCTACTTTCATAATTTCCCTCCTCCTTATTTTCTTCCTGTCATATTTCCTCATCTTCTTCCTTCCTTTTTTCCTTGCTCCCTTTCCTCCTTCCTTCTGTCCTTCCTTCGTGACACATTTCCTTAATTGCTTCCTTCCTTGCTTCCAATTATTTCCATGTTTCTTCTCTTCCTTGTTATATAACTTCCTTCTGCATTTCCTTCCACGTCCCCATCCTGCCAAATTTGCTTCCTACCCTCTTTATGTAGTTGTTTACTTCCTTCCTTATTTCCATCTATAGTTCATCCCTTGTTTCATTCCTAACTTCACTCCTCATTTTCTTTCTTCATCCCTCATTACCCTCCTTCCTTAATTCTTCATTTCCTTCCTTTCTTCCTTATTTCCCTGTGCAGTTTCTTCCTCATTTACATTTATTTCCTTCCTTCATTATGCCCTTATATCCTTCCTTGTTTACTTTTTATTTCCTTCCCTCGTTATGTCCTTCCTTGTTTTATTCCCTCCCTCTGAGTCATTCACCTTCAGCTTCCTCCATCACTGTGATTTATAAATATATTTTAAATTGGAGGGAATAGCTTTTATCTTTATCGCAGCTCAATAAAAACTATTCTCATCCGTTCTCACAAAACCTTCGCTGTGTGCAACTAAACACCGGCTCAGTCCCATCTTAGTGAATTGCGTCAGTAAAGTCTCTGCACATGCATTTTTAACGAGGACCAATGGCCTTTTGTCTGGATGTGCAGTTTGAGCTGAAATAGTGAGTAAGTCATCATAATAAGGTTTATTAAGGTCCAGAGAGCAGCCGGCGCTACGCTCACCCACAAGGACAAGGAGCGACGCCGAGTCCAGCTTCGAAATGAACCCCCATCGTGGGGAGGATCTCTGAAAACACTCGGAAACCAAAAGAGTTTAGGCTCAACTCAGCTGCAACAAATGTGCATTTAGCTTAAATATGGGACCGGATGCCATTAAATTCTCATTAGCTGCAGATCTGTGATGAGCTCAGAGACATTTCACTGCTGCCGGATGAGGCTGGAGAGGAAACACCTCCGAGAAATAAAGAAACCGTCATCAGGAAGTTTCCTCACGGCGCCAATGTCTGGAACAAATGGATGAATTTCACCCCTTTTTTTTAAATCAAGGTGGTTTAAACCGTTTGCTTTGCCATGGACTAGATCCACATCATCACATCACTGAACACGTCAGGTTTCTAACACGTGACGGACGTGGAGGATGAAGAAGAGGAGCCGTACACGTAGACGAGGAAGACGTCAGCTTGGACAGACGAGGAGATTCATCAATCTCCTGCTGCGTCTTCAGATGTCTAACAAACTCCTGGAAAAATGTCCAGACACAATTTATTAGAGTTTGTGTCTAAAAAACATCTTTCAAACTAATTTCAGACCAGATGTGGATTTCTTCAGAGGACGAGATGTCTGGTCAATCAATCAATCTAATTTTTAGTAAAGCTCATATTCACGAATCACAATTTGTCTCATAGATCTTAACAAGGAGCGACTTCCTCTGTTCTTCACCATCAACAAGAGTGAAACTACCAAACAAATCTGTTAACAGGGGAAATGTCACTGGTGAACTTCCATAGTTCAGCCACATTATTCTCAACCTGAAGGACAGACCTGTTCAGTGCATGGCTGTTCCCATGGACTCTAACAGGCAGGTTGAGTTCTCCAGAGTCGGAGCGCGTGGGGAAGTTTTGACGTGTGGGAGCGGAGATCTGAATGAGAAGAGACGAGGTGCACATAGCAACGAGCCCAGCAGGTTAACGATCGCTGCGCCTCCGCCCGGCTCCAACCATCTGCTGAGCTTGTAATGGAAGCTGCTGCTGCTCCTCGCAGATGAAGCTGCAGAGGAGGTTGGAGGTAATTTGACGGCACAGTGGCCGAGAGGTAGGAATCTGGTGGAGGAGGCTGATTAGCTGTGAGTGTGTGTGTGCTCGGTACAGTGCGGCGCTGGTTCCCAGATAATTAAGATCCGAGCTACAGGTGACAGTGATGCTAACAAGGACGATGGCATGTTTACTCCTCTTACTGAGCTCCGGCTACCAGCCTGACAGACAGCAGGTCTAATGGTTACTGAGACACTGAGGTGGGACAGAACCACAGCGTCAGCCGAGGGACCATCGAGTGTCAGGAACTCTATCTGTATCTAAACGTGTTAACTTCCACCAACTGTTTTTCTGAATGTCTCCTGAAACTGAAGCTGAGGAAAGAAAGTTTTGGATTTAAAATTCAGATAAATGCTCATATATCTTCTGCATTGTTCACTAAACGTAAATATGAATCAGACAGTGAACATGTTATAAATAAACTCAAACTGTGCATCTCCCACACAGCACTGCATGTTAGAAATATTCTGTTTATACATTTTTTGAATGTGTTTAAGGTAGAAAGTCAGGAATCAGAGGAGCAGGTCGACTTCAAGGTTTTTGTTGAATTATGTCGTCTTTTCAGATGTGAACATTTTTCTCATAACAAGACAAATTCCTCAAACTAATGATTTCATTAAACTCTGTTTTTGTTCTACAGTCGATGTTAAACTCCGGAGCAGGAGGAGCAGCTGCTCCTCTCTCTCCGTCAGTCCGTGTGGTTTTGTTTCATTCTCTCTCCCGTGGCCGTCCCGTCCACGCTGCTGGAACAGAGACAGGAGAGAAACATATTGCTCCTGTTATTCTCTGGCGTTTGGTTTTTCCATAGAACCCAGCGATTGTGTTTCCGCTGGAGCGCGGTGATGTAGATGATGGCTCTGGCAGGCGGCAGACAGCCCCTGCTCTGATGAGCTAACACTCGGCTGGAGGAGAATGGGACGGGGAGAAAGGCATGAAAAATGATTCAGCGTTTAGCGTCGCTTGGCAGCGGCACCGCGGGTTCATTGAGTCAGAAACGAAGAGGCTGTCTTTGTGGGGTGTGACTGTCACCGCTGGATGACGGATTGCATTCCTGGTCCTCTGAGGGAACAGCACGAGGATGAGATAATGATCATGAAATAAAAGTCTCCCCAACAGACAGAGCGGGCGACGCAAACGACCCGTTTAAAGTGAAATATTCTGCAACACAACAAAAACTCTCGGCAGAACAGTCGCCTTTAAGCAAACTGCTCGGTTTCACCCTCACGTCTCCGGCTGCTTTGTCCCTGAGAGGTTTTGTCTCTGAAACGTCGTATTGATCCGTCAGCAAATGGCGTCTGTTTTGGCTCGAAACGTCACAGCTCTGCACTTCAGGAAACAAGCTGACAACTTGGCCTGAAGACGTCAATAAGAAGGACAAACGGCGTCCACTCCCTCAGACCGGGACATCGCACGAGCGCCGCTCAGTCCCTCGTCTCGCTGCTCGATCATCAGAGGGGATTTGTCCGTTGATCCGGACGGTTCGTTCAAATCAACGGAATTCAAAGTCGTGAATCACAGAAGCAGGTGTTGGCACCAAACCCCCTGAACGCCACGATGATCCATCGTCTAGGCAACAACGTGTTTCACAGCAGAACATGTCTAAAACCTGAACTGGTCCAGAACGTCACCTGAGAAATGTGTTCAGCAAATCAGTGGAAAGTCAATTCTGAATAATCCAGGATCTGTTTTATTCATCGCTGTCGTGTTTAACCATCGACAGCTTCGACAGGAAGTTCAGAAAACCTGCTGAGCTGGTGAAGATCCTCTGTGGGTGGATTTCTGATTGTGCACGTGGTCAATATTAAAAATCAGTTATCACTTTATGTGTAAAGTAGTTAGTGTGAAACATGTCGTCATCTGTCCAGTGAGACATCACATGTTTCTCCTGGTTCTCACGTCAGCGCTGCAGCTTCTCAGGAACAACTGCTTTGAGTCGTCGTCGTTTGATATCAAGTTTAAAATCTACACATGGAGCAACTCATACATGAGACACATTAGTGCATGAGCCAGTGTAAATATAATAATTATAATTATCTTATTCATACAGCTCTTTAAATTATATAAAAGAAACCTTTAGACAGAAGAAAAATACCAAACAATGTTAAACACTAAAAGCCTGAAAACACAACATTTATAATTTAAAGCATTAGCTTATGTGTCTTTTCTATTTCACGACTGGGTAAATAAAGTTTATAATCCATTAGCAATCCAAGTTTTACTTAAGTGCAAAAGCAGGAGAAGAAGCTTTTATGGATCTGCAGCCGCCGCATATCAATTATGTTCCATCAAGGGCAAGCGAGACAGAGAGCACTTTCAAGAAGAAGGAAGTCGTCAGTGTGAAAGCTCCCGGCGGACGAAGCAGTCGCCGAACCACGAGTCAGAGGAACCTTCACATGAGGCAGAGTGACACTGGCAATTGTCACAGTTTGTCTGGATCATGAAATAAAGGAGGTGGAAGGACAGGAGAGGAAAAAGGCACGAAATCAGAGCAACCTTTTGTCACAGCTCAACGGGAAACGTGCAGCAGAGTCTTCACCGTGGAAACGAGCTCCGAGGACGAAGGAGCAGAAAGCTGCGAGAGCAAAAGTAACGTTTCTGTGTTTTTGCGCAGCGATTGCAAGGAGACACTGAATCAGACACGACAACAAGGACAATAACTTTCTGTATAAACAGAGAAAAATCTGCTGTTTCTCTACTGAGTCGAGTCGTTCTGAGCGCTTTGCCCTTGGCTAGATTTTCCACCTCTTACAAAAACACAGTGTTCCACAACAGAAGCAGATGAGCACCGGCAGACGAGCACCGGCAGTTAAAGGCTGTTAAACGGCACAGTTTGTAATTCCTCACATTTGGAGACGAGAGGTTTCAGGAGAGGATCTGAATTTACCTCAGACTTTCAGCTTTTTTTAACTTCGCAGAATTTTTAAATTCACAAAAATCCTTTATAAACACGTCTCCTTCAAAATAACACCTCAGCTCTCATTGAGCATCAAGTGAGGATCAGGCTGTCAAAGCAAAGTTCACTTTATTCAGCTGAAATAAATCTGGTGCAGGCAGATTCTTTACAGTTCAGACCAGAAATATACTTTTCAGTTGCGCGGTAACATCTGAAAAGGTGAAACATGTGGTTGTCAAAAAACCTCCAGGATGATAATGTAGAGTCTTCACCAGAGTCACTTCAGCATCCTGCTCTTTAAGAGGTGAAGTTTGATGTGTTGGATAAGAAAGGGCTGATTCATATTTATTCATTTAAGGGTGTTCTCTCATTTCCATATACATATGGAGTTTGCTGGTGATTCACAAACGTTTCAGACGACAAAGTTAGAAAAAGCAACAATATATTTATATTAAAATAAACCTTTTTTCTCCTCGGCTCCACAGGATAGAAATAGTTCTATAGATATAAGACTGGTATGTGTCATGTGGACGTCTGAAAATCATTTTCCATTTCCAACAATCCAAAAAGAAATGACCCGAGATGACCCCACAGCCAGTGTCCCCCACACACACACCCTCAAAGTGGGACAAATAGACCCTTTTCCCCATTTGCCCATTAATTCTGCCCAAACTCCTAATTCTTTCGTTCAGCAGCGAATTCAGTCGACTAATCCACAATCTGAGGATCTTCTCCTTCTTTTTTTTGCTTCCGAATGCAAATGGAAATCCTTGTTCTGCAACGGCTTATTGAGCGGCTTAGAGAGGAGGCCGCTGCTTCTCATCCATTTCCTGCACAAAGACAGCTGAGCGAGGACTCCATCCATCGCCGGCGAGTCCTCACACGACCCCCGGACGCTAATTTCTCAGCCGATACTGAAGCGCGGAGAGGAATCGTTATAGATCTGCAGTTTAAAACAACACGTCGTCTTCTACACTCACAGAGAACAACAGAATACAGCGTCACCTCCTCACGAGCTGAACTACAGACGTCATATCTCCTACAAACATGGCGCCCGGCAGCCATGTTCTACCTTAGATCGCAGCAGCTGACGTCGCTCAGATAATTCTTCCCTCCGCTTTTACAGCCTCCATAAAGCAGAGTGCTTAACGCTTCGGCCAAAGACTTGATGTTTTCGGTGGCGTTCATTTGTCAGCAGGATATTCCAAAAACCTGTTAGCAGATGTTAATTAAATCTGGAGGAAGGCCGGGACACGGGCCAACGGACGAGTGATTAGTTCCTGGTCCAGATCCATAATATATACGAGTGAGCACTTCAACATGGAGCGTTACTGATACTCTGTCATGTCGTCTGATGTTTTTAATCCAGAACATGTGTCTCATGATTATTCATCAATGTTTGAAAGCTGCCGTTATGTGCATTTAAAATAAAGATGTCTCTACTTCCTCTTGTCGTGCAAATGTGAAGCTAAAATATCGAGTGTCGCCATCTTGTGTTTGTCTCAGATTTCAGTTCACTTTCTACTTTGGCTTCACTTTCTGGATCTGGAGTCTTCGTCCATTGTTATCAACGGTCTTTGTGTTGTTGATGTGAACAAGATGAAAATGAGGTGAAACCCACATCCTGAGTTTGGATCTAGAGTCCTTCATGTCACTGGAGACCCATGACTGGTTCACTTCATCAAGCCTCATTGCCCCTGAATGAATACGAGCTGCAGAATCGTCCATTTACTGCATGTTCGCAATCTCCAGAGCCGAAGAAAGAGGCAACGCACACGTAGAAAATATTTTTTCACGTCTAACGAGGACTCCGACTTTAAACATCACAGCTTCACCTGTGACTGAATGAAGGCAACTCGACTTTAAACGATTTAAAACTCTCTTTAAGCCATTAGGTTGAATCACTTTTACATTTTACATAAAGTGACACAATGAACGTTCATTCATATGCAAATGTAAAACCATTTTTAACGGTTGCTTCCTTTTCATGTCAGACGGACTTTAGACGCTTCATCTGCTCGGATCAGTTTCCTGCACAGACTCAAACTCGTCTCCTCTTGAGCTCAGCTCGTTTCTCTGCTGCTCCACAATCACAGAAACATAACTTCAGGACTCGTTCCTCACGGAGCTGAGAGATGCACTGAATGCATTGCATTGGGCTAGACGTGCACGGAGTCAAATGGAATCAAACAGGAGCGACTCGGGTTGGAGTGAACTCAAGTGCCATTGAGTTTCCCGTCTATTGAGATGAACGCAACATGGAGAGAGTTCAGACCTGTGCTGCTGGCTGCTGATAAGCCGCTCGCTCCGTGTGTAAGCTTTATATCTGCTGTTTGATCAGTGTTGTCGGGGGTTGTTGCCGCTGAATGTCAGACACTTCCACGCGGCACCGTTTGGCAGATGCCGACTGAGCGACGACGTGTCAGCGGCTGGCAGGCGACCATCGGAGCCGCGAGAGTCAACGTGTGCGAGTGTGAGCGAGCGAGCATCTATCACAGGGAGAGAGAGAGAAACGAGGGAACGACGAGGTCTGCACCTCCGAGTGTCGAGTGCGAACACAATACTTTCACACTCAGTGAGCAGTGTGAACTCTATCAAACAGGGAACTCCTCAAGTACGACAGCATAAAGAGGTTCATGTGCTCACTTCAGGTAAATATACAGCAGCTAAATGAGGAGTCTAAAGATAAACATGTGGAGTAGACTCAGGTTTATCTGTATAGAAGCGATTATAAGCCTCTGTGCTGGATTCTTCTTCATTAAGATCCATAACTTACTCTCTGGGAAATCGGTGAAAGATTAAAAAACATGATCAAATCATTGTTCAGAATCCAAGTTCTTTCTGGGCCTTTGACCGATCTTTCCATCGAGTTTAATAGAAATACCTTCAGGAGTTTTTGTGTAATCTTGCTCATAAACACATAGATGTTGTTCTCAGATGCTTTTTATCTTCTCTTAGCTCATAGTATTGGTTTGACAATAGGTTGCATGTAGTCACATGGATAAGATGGTTAAAAGAAGTAGTGCATCAAGCAGTGGAGAATAAACGTGAGCTAAAAGGAGACGGTTTAGGTGGAAGCCTGTTTAGTAGTTCTTGTGTTATCCTGTTGACAAACCAACAAACCAACAGTCCAGTACACAAACAACCTCACAGGCTCAATGATGCCTCAGGTTCTCAAGGTCCAACACAAAATGTTTGATCCAACACAAAGATATTTAATTTAAAGTTTTATAAAACTGAGGCAACAAGAAATTCCCCACATTGGAACATTTGTAAAGTCATGTCCTGCACCTGGCTCTTTACATACTGATGCTCTCACCCTGACAGTTCTTCTTCAAACCACTGTCACAAAGTTTTCGGACCACTGCATCAATGAAGGCTTCCGATTCTGTCTTATTACGATTTATCTTCGATGGAACGAAGCCCCAATATACAACAGTGGTGTCCACATGCTTTTGTCCTTATGCTGCTCATCATGGATTATTTATAATGTTCTAATATGTCTGAATATTTAAGGGTGAGTGTGTGTGTGTGTTTCTGTCTTTAGGATGTTATCCATCATAAACACTGACCTTGTCAGGACCAGGGAACCTCATGGGGACCGAAGTCTGGTTCTAATGAGTAAAAACATCATTTCTGATCTCCTGGTTCAGGTCAAGTCAGAGTTAGAGATATGTTTAGTTCCACAGAGAAAGGAAGTCAATGCAGTGTCCTCACAGGAACAGCTGTGTGTGTTTGTGCGACACAGTCACGCCTCTCCATTCATCCTAATAAAAGCTTTGGAGTCGTGTCACAAATCTCCTAGCAACCCCGCCTGGAGTCATTACGGAGGCTGGGTGAAGAATCTGCTCTAATTAAGAAAAGTCCACCATGACAACGAGCCGGCGCTCTCCACCAGTACAGCTGCCAATCAGAGCAGCCGCTCATTAAGGGAGAAGCTGTGAAGTGAAACAAAGACGTGTCGAGGTGGTGAAGAGGAGCCGGGAGGTTAATTACTAAAGTGTAGATCACGGACTTTCAGGAAGAAACAAACAGAGGAGGAATCGTGGATGTGATTCAATTAAGGAATAAATACAAACATGTACAAAGATCTTATAGAACTTACAAAGCAACACATTCTGCATAAAGTGATGAATCATAAAAACACACACGAGATTTAAAGTAGCTGGTTGTGATTGAAAATCAACACAACAACGTAACTATAATGTCAATAATAAACTGATTTAAGTGAACAAAACTATTAAAAAAAAGTATGAATAAAGAAAGTGGAGTTGTGACAGTAAATTGGAAAAAGGAAATGTCTTTAATGTGTCTCCAAGCGTAACGTTGAGGAGTCGTTCTGAGTTTTAATAGATCACAGACGGAGAGACGAGCTTCACAGACAGAAAACACAGGTAACGACTGTTTCAACTTCACCACCTGAGAAAATTACACCTACAGCCATTTTCTACCATTATCATATTTTTGCTTTGCAATTACAATTGACTTCTTTCTCCTCAGGCGATTTTTGAGAAAACAACTTTTTTAAATGTGCTGCAGCAGGAAGACGTTTCAGCCGAAGACACAAACAAACATCTGTGTCCACAGCGTAAAAGACGACAGACACAGAACTAACTGACACTGTGGATTGATCGCCCGCTGGATTGATTCCTTCAGTTGTAGGATTCAATCTTTTCAGAGGTTTGTCTTTTGTGTACAATTTGCACAGTCGCTGCCCGAAGCCACAAATTGATCCTGAAGACAAACGTTACCATTAAACCTTGAGTGACATCTGCCACCGAAGATCCCAACATCACGACATTCTCCTGGTTTCAGATGCTGCAGAGTCCAGGTGTCGTATTGAAGGAGAATCTGGTTTCTGACCGTCTCCATTATAACGGCGAGACCTTCACAGGGCGATGACACCAATGACGTCATCGGTACGAACAGTGGAACTCGGACTGGGGATATTTAGGCTTTGTTCTTCTACAACATGAATCTACACAAGTCGCACAAGAACACACAAAGCACAGGCAGCGCTCTGGAACTCCTGAACATCACTGGCTGCTCTCAGCCCCATATTACACAACTCTGTCCCCTCAGACCAACACACACACACACAGACACACACACTTAGCATCCAGAGATAATACAGACAATGGAGGTAGTGATGAAACAGCAGCTCCTGTGGGAAGAATAGAAGGAGACTATTGTGCACTCAGTGAAGCATCATGTGTACTCAGGGTCAGACACACACACACACACACAGACACACACTCCTCTCAGTAACTCACTGCACAATCTCCAGCGGCCTCATTACCGATATCATATAAATACATAGCCTGGGACCTTGATTTGTTAAATAATTCAGCTTCTGCTGCACCGCCTAAGGCAAGTCTGGAGGAAGGTGTTAGTACAGAGCGGTGAACACAAATCCTCTGTGTGTGTGTGTGTGTGTGTGTGTGTGTGTGTGTGTGTGTGTGTGTGTGTGTGTGTGTGTGTGTGTGTGATAGAGTTGGGCAATCAGATGAATACATCAGGATTTGCCGCTGGACTAAATCCAACGCTGATGAAAACTCCCTTGATTACTCTGATTTTTAAAAAGGACCTGGATTTATAAAGTCAAAGTTCTTCACTGACAAACTGTGACGAGCCTCAGAAACACAATCGTGATAATACATGTTATTTACACAGAGCTTTTTAACTACTTGCAGAAACAGATGTAAACACCCAAACAGCAGATACATTATTGAGGAACGTTAAGACGTATATATTCAACAGCACCGAATACACAAATACACAAACAGATGTGCAACTACGAGGAGGGGGAGGAGTTCTCAGTTATAAATACATAAGGCTGAACAGAAAGTAAAGGCTCCATGAAGGCAGGTGACATTTAGATAAAGGAAATAACAACATACGATGCATTCATCAAATATTATCTCACATGAAGCGAGAATAAACTGCGCTCACGTAAAATGTAAATCAAAATTCAGAATAAATAATGCAGAAATGATAAACAAAAAGCTCGATTTAGGTTTATATTGTTAAGTTGTGTTTATAAGTTATGTGGGAAATATAAAACGAATTATAATAATAATAATAGAGAAGAAGCATAGTGATGACCATTGAGTTTTAAGCCGCAGTAGATTTTGTTTATCAGACAGTGAGTGGAGAGTTGTTCCAGAAACAAGGGGCAGTAATTTAAAAAGCTCGATCGCCTCTGGTTCAGTTTGTAAATTCTCCAAATCGAACTTTAAGAAACATTCACCAGTTTCTGAGTCGCTGTGGGAAGGAGAGCAGCGCAAAAAGCAAACCTGACGCATCATCACCTTTTAAAGTTGAGCACATCTCATCTTTATCGATCAAATATTCACCATAACTTAGCTCGTTTTGCTCTGGTTTGGTCTCCACCAACTGTGTGAGGAGAAAACACGGAGAAAAGACCCGAATGTAGAAATTAAAACTTAAATCAAAGATCAGAGATGATTCAGTTAAATGTCAATAAGAGGAGAAGGGAAGTCAGGTCAAACTAATCCAAGAGCAGGCAGCAGATCAGAGTCCAGAGAATAATCCAACGTTAAAAACTCAAATATTCGTCCGAATCATAAATACTAAAAACACAAAGTAACTTCGTACACGAGGAGAAAACACGACAAAGACAGTCGGAAAACTGTGATATATGTGGGGTTTCTGAGGGGGAAGTGCAGGGACAGAGCTGGTCAGGTACAGGTGAGTCTTAATCAGGTGACCAGGAAGCAGGAAGTGAAATGACATCACCAAAATAAAAGAGGAAGCCCAATAAAGAAACTTTACACCAAAAGATCCACAGGCTAAAAAGCACCTGGAAAACAACCTTGTGTAGTTTTGCCACAATTAGACAAAAATTGATTGTGATAATACAATATTAATGAAGCTAAGTTGAGAAAAGCTCAACTTTTTAAATACTTTCTTACCCGTGCTAGCCAATCAAATCTCGTTATCACAAACACAGGTCCTATCGAACATCAAACTACAAAATGATTCTGGAGAAATCGAGAGCGAAGCAAATCTGCAGCGTGAATCCTCAACTTTGCTGAACTTTGACCTGTGACACTCGCTCTGCATTCACGTATGTTTGAATGTCTGAGTTAGTGTGGTGGGACCCCCGATGTTCCGCAAAGTGTGTTTCTGTGTGTGCAGGGAAGGAATCAGCTGAAGAAGAGGAGGAGGAGGATGAGGAGGAGGAGGAGGAGGAGGAGGGAAGAAAAGGGTAAGACAGAAAAAGATGAAGAGACTCAAGATCCTGCCAAAGGTGGTTAGTTAATTTTAGCATCTGCACTTTAGCGTTTAGTGTGTTTGTGTGTGTGTGTGTGTGTGTGTGTCTGTGTGAATTTAAAGTTGTACAGTATTTTGTTTCTTTTTGCCGAGTTTAGAAGCACATGTGAATAATTCATAATCCTCCTCGACCTCTGTCAGGGACCAGCAGGGACGGCAGCAGCGCAGCATCAATTGAATATGAAGCTCGGCTCGTGCTTCACCTCCTCAGCTCCTCGTCACGTGACTGTTGTTCGGCTCAGCACCGACACAAGGGGGTTACAGTGACCTATGACCAAAGTCTAATCACTGTTAGTCCAAGTGAACATCTGGACCACGTTTGGAGAAGTTCCCTCGAGGAGTTCCGGAGATATCACGTTAATAAATTACACCAAGAAGCTGTCGTGTGAGGTCATAGTGAAGTTGACCTTTGACCTTCGTCCACACTTGTTGTGGTTACGTAAGTGAATACTTTCACTGCACGAGTCAAGCTCCAAAAACACGAGATACGACTTCCCATAATGCAACGTGCGGTTTGTACGCCGAGGTAACCCCGATGACATCACTATGACATCACTGGTCACTTTCTCGGCTGTGCCAATAACTTTCAGTTCCTATAAACGAGGCAAATGTTTTTAATTATGACCTCGATCCTCAAACCTCCGTGACCACGTCGGTGTCACGTGACGGCGCCGACACAGACCACAGCGCCGCCGCCGCCGCCCCGGCGCTTGGTGACAGCAGCGTCCTGTCCGATGACGCTTCAGGATTATCAACAGCCACCGAACAGGAAGTGTGGAGATTAAAAGACGCTGAAATCCTTCATGCAGTGCGATCAATTTTACATCCATTTCTCTTTTAGGCTCCAGGCAGGTTCATTACTTTGCTCTTCTGTCGACTCACCGCGGCCCTGCCGGCCTCTCCTCACTGATTCTGTCTTCACTTCCTCCCTCGCTCCTTCGCTTTCATTCATCAGAACTCGCCCTCTTCTCCTCTTTCCTCCGTTTGTCTGGATTCATCCTGACTCCATTTGTTCCTCTCTCGTCTCTTTCCCATCGCACCTGTCGTCCCTCCTTATCTTTCTCTTTCTGTTTTCATCAGATTATTTCTCCTCGTCTTCCTCACTGCCTGTCTCTTCCTCCATCTCTTCCTTTCCCTCACGTTGTCTCGCTGATTTGCTTCCCGTCTTCTCCCTCTCTAATTTGCTTCGCCTCCCTTTCTGTCTCTCTTTGTTTCTCTCCGTCCTTCGCCACCCTCCCCCTTTTAATCTCCTGTGTCTCCCCTCTCGTCTCCCACACCTTCTCCTCAATCCCTTTGTGTATTTCAGGCTGCGACACGGCCGCGGGGAAGAGTTAGAGATGGTGACAGACTCCGGTCGACAGTAAATCCCCCGCTGACCTCCCACTGCATTTAAATTCTCTAATCTAGTCACAAAAGGAACAAGGCGATGAGCTGGTGCCTTATGGGAAAGGTCAATCTGCTAACTAACCACCCTGCACCCCCCGGTCGTCCCTCGCCGCTGCTCGGCGCTCTGTAAAAACACGCCTTGTCATTGCACCCGTGTCTGGAGGTCACCGTACTCCGCAGCGCGGCCTCACAAGTTTTGTGTAGAAATTAATTGGCATCGCGGCGGCGCGGCACATATGGGCCTATTATCATAAGGCCTCATGGGAGGATACCTCCTGCCACCATTATTCTGTGGGAAGTGACAGGGAACGTTTTAAAACGCCAACAGGATGTTTCTGTGGCTGCTCACTCAGGCCGGAGATCAGCTGGTGAGGTTTGTTCGTTATTTTTAACAGCATTTGTGTTTCTCAGCGACGGCAGAAGAGGAGCAGAAGAAGAGGAGGAGAAGAAGAGGAGGAGAAGAAGAAGAGGAGGAGGAGAAGAGGAGGGACGAGAACGACGAAGACAAGTGTCCTTTATTCTCAAAGCATCGTCAGTCTCAGACGATCTCTTCTCCAACATCTTATTCCTTCCTGCTGCATCTACAGCACGATTCTGAAAAGTCTGAATCAAGTGTCATCCTGAGAAATATCACGTCCTGTGTCTCTGCTGCTCTGGAAAATATGAAAATTGAAAAGTGTTGATCTGAGAACTTTTAAATCTTTCTATCAGAGCGTCAGACTCTGGAACATTCACAACTTCGTCTCACCACAATAAATATCATCTGTTTAATCCTCCTGAGAACACGTCAGCTGGAAGAACTCAGCTCAGATTAAAACTCCTCCAGTGGTGAATCACGTTTTTCTTCTAGATGCTTGTTTTTATTTTCACTTAATTAAAATTCAGGTAACAATCGTTTACAAATGAAACAACTGAATTATTTCACTTTTAGATTTAAATGGTTTATCATTGTCTGTGACTCACATATGTGTGTCTTTGTCCTTCCTCCCTGCGTCCCCCGTGTCCTGTCTCTCTTCCTTCATATTTCATTCTCCTCTCTCTTTTACTCTTCCATTCTTCCCTCGCTCCTGTTCCCCCTCTCGTCCTCAGCCTGTCTCTCTCCCTCTCTTCCTGTATTGCTGGCACCGTTAACTGGCTTTTTCCAAAGTGGCCTTCAGAAGCAGCTGGATCGCCGCCGGGATCCTCCGGAGACGTGCCAGGTCGTCATCTGCCCCTCTCCTCCTCCTCCTCCTCCTCCTCCTCCCACCTCTGCTTCTCCTCCCCTACACATTTTAATCTCGGTTTCTTCTCCTCCCTCCTTCACTCGGCCCACTTCTTCACTTATCTCCCCACTTCACTCTTCTGCATCTCTGCATCCTCTCATCCAGCTCCCGTCCTGTCGCCGCTCGCTGCTCCTTTTCTCCACAATCCATCAGGCTGGAAAACCACTCTTCAATCTTTCCTGACCATCACACTATCAGAAACTAAACTGGGATTTCATGAAGATAAACTGTGGTACCTCTCTCCTCGCTGCTCCTTCCTGTTACTTCTCCCTGACCTGCTTTTATCCACGTGTTTCTCCCTGGGGAGGAAAACAAAATGCCACTGTTGTCCGACATTAAAAAACTGGGTCTTTATTTTGTCGTTTACTTTTTTTAATCGGGCACTTTTTTGGCTTCTTCTACTCATCCATTCATCCGCCTGTTTTTCTCTCCGTGTGTTTCTCGCCCTTCGTGAGTCTATCTGGGTCGGACCAGTTTCTGTCAGATAGGATTTTTAAAAAGAAATCATGAACATCAGTTTCAAGCAGGTTCTGGATCAGGTCCCAGCTTCTGTACTCGTGGAGACAAATGTTCCTCCTCAATATGTGAATGAAATCGAAAGGTTCATACACAACCTCCCTGACGGTAAGTGTGAAAAACAACCACATCTCAAATCCGGAGATTTGTCAAGTCAGAGCGATTTAGCCTGTATAATAAAATGATGGTGTGGACTTTGAAATATTTGCAGATATGGTTTTTTGGAGGAAAGGATGTGTTGTCAGCTGAAAGTCTGAACCGAGCTTCATGTGTTTGTTCTGTTATTTTCATTTGATCTGGTCAGTTTTGGTTTCACTTTGTAATTTGCCTCCCTGCAGGTTTATGTTTAGCTTTTGTGTTTTTAAAACAGGGAAAATAATAAATTATCCAAATGAAAATTAACACATTCTGTCACGTGTGTCACTGCCTGAGTAAAACTAATATGTAAATTAATCTGTGATTTCACTGCAAAACGAGTTTCTGAGTTTGTTTCATGTTATTTTTGCTCTTTTGAGTTGTTAGAGATTCTGAGAGAAGCTGCCGTGTGTTTGCCTCTTCGTGCTTCACATTCTCAGACGTTTCCAGGCAGAAGAAATGTCACAGAAACCTGTTTACTTCAGGCACCTGGGGGATAAAACCCCTCAGTTTCATGCATCAACCTGCAGCCCGTGCAGCAGATTCTCGGCAGCTCGTGTTCTGCGGTGTGGTCGGTGCCGGATCGTGTGTTTGTCTGGTAATCAGTGACCTCAGGCCGACGTGCAACCTGTCAGTCAGAGTCTCGTCTGTAAAAAGGTCTGGCTTCCTCCCAGCTGTTTCCCTTTCTCTCCCTCGCTCCCACACCTTCTTCACACAAACGCCACCGATGTTCTTTGTTCTCTTTTGACTTTCTCTTGCTTCAGGATCATTATCGTGCTGATGCCAGACAGTCACATGAGCTTAACTGTCAGCGACAGGTTCTCAGGAGGTGACTGCTCATCCCTCAGTGTTAAAAAATACATATTCACTGCTTTTAAGAAAAGTCTGGAAACTGATGAAATACGAAGAAGCTTCTTGCTGAAAAAACACAGAGTCAACTTCCTGTGAGAATAAAGCTTAAATTAAATAAAGAGCGTTTGCATGTGAAAACTTTGACACAAACTTCAACATGCATCCACACATGTCGGCTGAATATGAAATGCACCAGTTGAAGAAGTGTTGTCATCCCGGGGGAGAATCATTTTACAGCTCTTGGGGAAAATAAACATCTAAAGAGACGTGAAAGTATTTTCAGGTCTGTCGCCGCGTGTGTGCAGCGGAAAAACATTAATAATTCTGGATATGAATGTAAATGGAAGTTTGAATCGAGTTGTTTGTCAAAATGACCCAGATTTGCTTTTGTATGAGAGATATAATCGCAGTATTTTTTTAAATTGAGTATCTCAGATAGAAGAACAACTTCCAGGTTTAAAGAAAACAACCAATCAGAGCTCAAGTCCTTCAGTGTGTCCACCAGTCACGTCCTCGATAGCGTAACAGTGAGCGTCCACTTACAGGACGTCTCCGCTCAGGGCGCCGGACACTTCACCTGGCAGAGCTGCCACCATGAGGCTGGACAGTCCAGTTTCATTCTGTCTGTGTGTCCCTCTCTGTCTCCTCCTGTCTCACTTGGTCTTTCCCATCAAAAAACGGCTTAAAACGCCCCAAACAATATCTTTAAAAAATAATAAAAGATTGCTCCGGTTCAGGAAGTTAATTCCTCGTCTATTTTATTCATTTTTGTTTCAGAAAATCCTGATTAAAAAAAGTTTCAATCCTGGAACGTTAACCTGGTGTGAATCTGTGTGAATCGCTCATAGCTGGAGCAGAAAAACTGAAAGGTGAAGTTACACTTTAAAGACACTTTTGCACACACACAAACACACACATGCAAACACACACACTCTCTCTCTGTCCTGCTGCCAGAAACATTTACCAAACCACCAAAACCAAATTAGTTCACCAGTGAAAATCCAACTAATCCTAACTTCTTCCTTCCTGACGACAGAGACATCAGATACAAATGTGTGTCTCTGACAAACAGAAGAAAAAGTTCCTGTACAGTTCAGTAAAAGAAGTGAACTCCCTCAGACGCTGTACAATGACACACACACACAACACAACCGAACATGCACATCAAGCTTCATGCATGCACATAAGAGTATCACACACACACACAGAGAGACACACACTTACCTCAGTGTATGAGTGTGCTGATGCAGAGTTTCTGACAGGGTCCGGGGGATTTCTCTGACCACCTGAGAGGAGCAGGAGGAAAGACAGGGTCAGCATGTGAGGGACGACTCGTCTCTAAGCTGATCATCTCCTCCCAGGCCCACATCATTATTTCCCCAGGTTTCTCCAATTAGGGAGTGCTGATGTGGGATCACACATCTCCTACAGTCATCGCTTTCATTACGGAGAGAAAAGGCAGAACCGCGAAGGACCGAGGGACCGGATCAGCAGAATTCCTTCACAAAAAAATCCCTCACACGTGAAGTTTGTCGGAGCTCTGGAGACGGTTTCCAGTCTCCGAGCGCTCGTTTCGACCCAAACTTCTGCTGCTGTGTGGACTTTTCCTTTGTTTTCATGTTAAATCACCGAACGACGTTTAGCAGCGTTCGCAGCCGGCGGCTAAATATTAAAAAAGTGACATCACATAGCTTCATTTACTAATAAAGACTTTATGAGGTAAACTCCTGTTGTGGTTTCACTGGTTCTAACCGACAGGATGGAGGGAAACAGGAAGTGTGAGGAGCAGAAGTAACAGAACGTCAGGTTCTCTGGTGAGTTCAGTTCTGTCAACATAAGAGAAAAGAGAATAAGTGACTTAATAACTCGGACGAAGCTTCGATCTTAATTCTGTGAAAACAGCTCCAGCTCTAATATCCGGCGTCCACAGCTTCTTATGTCATTAGACAAGAAACGAAGCACCGAGCGCCGAGCGCAGCACTTTCCTGACTTCACACAACTTCACTCAACTTTGTTTTGCCCCAAATTAAAAACCAGAATCACATTTACTTCATTTTTTTCTGTCCTCAGTGCTCGAACTAGATGTAAACATAAAAACATCCGCTGCCATAAAGCAGAGTGTAATGACGCCCGGTGGGAGCTGGCAGACGAGGCACCGGAGCCTCGACAGGTGCCAGAAGACGATCGATGGGATCGATGTCCTGTCGAAACTCATGCAGACGTATAATGTTACAGCTGAGAATTAACCTGTAGAGCTGATGCAGATTCACGGAGCAGATATAATGAGTCTTTCTGACAAGTTGTCTTATTTAATCCACATTAATTACATCCCCCGTCCATGTGTTTGTTTGTTTGCAGGATTACGTACAAACTTCTGAAGGTATTTCCATGAAACTTGGAGGAAGGATGAGAAATGGGTCAAGAAAAAACTCATTAAAAATTTGGTCTTAAGGCCTTAAACAGAATCTCCTGGATCTGGGTTCCAGCTCTGATCTCAACTACTGGGTGTGTTCACATCCACTGCAATCTCCTGGTTCCATGTTCTCCTGGTTCCACGTTCTCCTGGTTCCACGTTCTCCTGGTTCCACGTTCTGCCCCAGTCCCTTCAGTCATCCTCACATCGACTCCTCACTAAATCTAAAAGCTTGTCTCTGTCTCTGCCTCCAAACTCTAGAACAGTCTCCTGCTCCACATCAGTTCTTGTCCCACTATTGAGGATTTAAATATAAATTAGAGTCCCATCTTATTAATCGTGCTTCTCCTCGTCCTCTGTGTCTTCTTCTGTCTAATCCTTTTATATCAATGCCTGTGAAGCTCTTTGACTTAACTCAGGTAGTTTTTTACGTGTCGTATGAATAAACGTGACGTGACAAACACGCACGTGAAGCTTCATGTTCATTTGGGCCTGAATCACAACCACTGGGTGGGTTTGTGTTTTTTCCATCATCGTGTGTTGAAGTGACAAATAGAGTACAAGCGGCAGTTCTGTGGTACGATGACACTAAAGCTGCCAAAACATTTACCTTCAGTAAATCCAGTGTCAGCGAGTGCAGAGCCGTTATTGACACGGTGACACACCTTGATTGAGTCTTTAATGATCCGCCTTAAGGTCGGGGAATAAAAATACTGTGTGAGGAGTTAGCGGCTCAGCGGAGAGGAGCCACGCAGCATATGGAGGTTTAAAAAAAGTGGGCGAATCAGCAGCTTTTACTTAACGGCAACTCGTGAAAAACACTTTGAGTCTTAGTGGGTGTGAAAGGAGGCGAGTGTGTGGATTCAGAAACTTTAAACTGTGCTCATGAAAAAATGATGAGATGATGTAAAACACATTGTTCTGCTCGTGGTGTCCACTTCTCTGTCGTACAGTTAATAAAGGTTTAGAACCAACATCACAGAACAAAAACCACCAGTTCAGCCCTTTTACATTATTGTTCTAATATGATTATTAACACTTCCCACTTTTAAGTCTACTATAATTTAGTAATTCAATGCTTCTGGATGTTCTATGCAACTTGAAACAGTTTGAACAGTATTAATATGAGAAAATACAGTAATTTATAACTACCGTTGCTGTATTAATTGATGTTAATAGTTGTTAATAACTGTTCATTTAAAACCTGGTCCCTGAGGTGGAAACACACACACTTCCTGCAAAGGATCCGACTTCCCTGGAGAAGTCACTGCAGCTCTACGCTCAAATAGTCATGACGAGAATCCACAAGTGGGTTTTACCTCTGTGTCAAACACACAGTATCTGCACAGTGACTCACTGACTTCCCGTTCGTTCAGAGGAAGGTTTCCTCCTCACTTGGACTCCGGGAGTAAAAAGAAGCAGGAACCAGAAGCGGTAATGTCGCTGCTCGTTAAACAGGAACTTTCTCTCAGTCATTAGAGCAACAACAGCAGCTGCTGCCACAACAGTGTCAGGACCTGCCACGTTTGACACTTTCAGTCGCGGCTCCAGCTCGTCGTCGTCTCGCCCCCGACTTCTTTCATTCGGCTCTTTTCAGAAAACAGCCTTCGTTCTCTGCCTGTGTCTCGTGACCGAACGCTGAGGATCAATGTCACCATTGTTCATCGTTTCTTTTACACAAGAATACGGCGTCCATTACACAGGCCGCCGCCCAATTAGAGCGGGGCTGTGAGTTAACGAGCGGGTCGGAGCAGGTTAATGAAGGGTGACACCTATCTGCTGAGGGCTGAAATTAAAAAACTCCATCCTCCGTCTCGGGGAAGGGTCTTTGGACGCCGCCCTCTCCCCCCCCCCGAGTTGCTTTTTTCCTGTTAGTGCTGTTTTGTGTTTGTGCCATCACAAATTATCACGCAGCGCCGAGCGGCTGCTGTGAGAGCGACGTGTGGTGTTTTATAGGCCGCCGTCCGCCCGCGGCTGCCGCAGCCTCCTCCTGCACACGACTTTGTTTCCACCGTTTCATGCAGAGAAGATGAAATAACCCAGTTACAGCAGGAGGAGGCGAAGAGGCAGGAACGAGCCAGAGATCCTCAGAATAATTACCGACGGACGTGTTTATTGGAGAGTTTTACGGCTTTTACAAGTGATCCAATGGTTGTTTATCAGTTTAAAAGTGTCACCGCCTTGAGATGATTTATTATTCTGAAAACACACAGTTTTTCACTGTCCTGTGTGTGAATACAAAACACCTCATTTTACTATCATACAACTGCAGAAAACTGCCTGTGGTGTTTCCTCGTACACTTTATTTATTCGCTTATTTATCGATTGTCAGTTTCAACCCAGGGGGAAATTTACCTTGTAATAAAAGTCTCTGCAAACACGTCTAGGACACAGAGGAAACACACAGAAGACACACATATAAAAACATCTGGATACGACTTCTTAAAAGACTAAAAACCATCTGCTGTATCTCTCAGTGCCTTCTCACATCTCTACTCTGCGACTGGAACGTTTGTTTCTACGCTCAGATGCAGATTTATTAAAGGTTCATGAGGTCTGATTAGGAGAAATTAAACTGAGTAAAGACCTGAAAAACAACTGGGATCAGTAGTTTTAACAGTGCATTTGTTTGGGACTGTTTCCTGCAGTGAATGAATATCTGCTTGTTAACAGCAGCTGTGGTTTGACTTGAAATAAACAGTAGAGAGACACAGAGGAATAATAAGAGTAATATACATCAGGTTTTAAATACACAGAGAAAAGAAAAGAAAATCAGATTTCTAATATACTCGTTTCTTTTTTCTTGATATTGAAGTTTTGATTTAATCTTCCTTGTTTACTCCCTCGATTCTTCTGAGAACAAGAAGAATGATCTTAACTTAAAACATTTTTTCACAAGGTTCTCCGGAGGATATCCTGAAATCATCCAGACTAAAATATGTAAATGTATGAATTAGTAACTGTGGAGATTCTTTTGGAGTTTCTGCTGCCACCTCCTATAAAATCTGGAGATAATTCTCCGGAGGATTCACAGCGAGTAAGTGAGAACTTTAATGATGTTTCAAACTGGAAGAGCACAAATATCCCAGGATGAAGAAGAGGAGCAGACACGTAGAAGACGAAGACGTCAACTTGGAAACACGAGGAGGTTCCAGAGCTTTTGGTGATGAGGGCCGACGCCGGTGTGGATGTTATACGTCACGTCAAAAGCACAAGATGGCTGCACCTGCATCTGAAATGTTTTGGCTCCATGTTTGTACGAGAGGAAGAGGAGACCCTCTTTGCTAAAGCTTCTTTTAAATTTAAATATCGATGCATGGCAGCTACTTTCTTGCTCTCAGGCTCAGCGAGTTTTGAGATTTTGCCAGACACGCTGTTTGTCTTTTGATCTTCTACGTCTCTACATCCAGACTCAGGTTTGTAGTGATCAAAGTAACCTTTAGAAAAAGCTGAGGTGCTTGTTTGTAGCTGTTAGTACGAGCGTGTTGTTCGCTGCATGTCAAATCAGGGTCAGGGAAAAACAAGTCGGGAGGAACATCCGCAAATCCTCACACTCGCATGACAAGAGCACAGAACAACCGCACAACAGAAACAAAGCAAACAAGCAAAACAGAGCAAACGTCTCCAGTGAGAGACGGCGTCTGTCGAGAGGATGTGATTCTAACTGACACATGATTGTTCAACCTAAAGAAGAAGAAGAAGCAAAACTGCGACTCTTTGGGGAGGATGAAGGTTTCAATTTCCTCGGAAGCTGCGGGGGGGCCCCAGAAGGACTCGGGGAAAAACTCCAAACTCTAGAAATATTCTGCGGGAACGCGGCTGAGAAATGAGCTGGAAACCAATCGAGCTGAAGCGGAGAGGTGATGCGCTCACCTGAAGGGACGCCTGATATCAGAGACCAAAGAATTCACCGAGCAAAAAGCTGGTCATCATCTTTTCTCTTTTCATATTCAGTCGTTTGAAGTTCTCCCTCCTCTGAGGAGATGAGGTCGATAACGTTGATGGAAACCGACGCTGCAGGACTTTGTTTCATTTCCAGACTAAGTTTCACTAAGAGTTTGAATTAAATCTGTGTGTGGAGAAGAAAGAGGAGGAAGGGAAATGAAAACTTATTGTTTGTTGTTGTCTTATCTGATAAACATGAATAAGCAGTGACGCCTTGTTCTCTGACACTTCCTGTGTTTTCACGTCTGACCTGATTCTTCTCACTGCTTTTCTCCTCGTCCTCCCTCAGATTTCCATCTAAACCTCCATTTCTAGGTCACTCTCCCTTTCTCTGTTTCAGCTCTCTCTCTCTCTCTCTCTCTCTCTCTCTCTCTCTCTCTCTCTCTCTCTAGCTAAGAAAGATTAAAGTGGAGGCAGAAGTTGTGTGTTAATGACCATCAGCTCATCCCGTGCCGGCAGTTTCACCATCTGCACCGCCTACCTGCTTAATTAGTCCAGAGGCCAACCTCTGGCAATGAACTGGACACACACGCACACACACGCACACACACTACACATTATGAAATCTCTATATTCATCCAACTAGATTGTCTTCACATCCATCAGGTCGACTTTAAACGTCACTGGACAGAGGTTCCTCCATTTATGTTCTAATCTTTAGCAGCATCCAAAACTCATTTCTCAATAAAGGAACCTGGACTTTAAAACAACAATAAGCCAGTTATGCACAACGACTCTCCCCATGTGACTCAGCCGTATACAAAGGGAAACATAATCATCTCCATTGCTCCTGGTGACTGGCTGCACTATAGGTAATCAGCCCGCCTCCTACATGTTAGTAGATGGGACATGGACCAAACTAAATCATAGTAGACGTTAAATAAACCAACATGTCATCACCTGTATCCAAGATAATTCAGCTTGACTTTTGCAAAAAACGGGAGGAAGTGGAGACATGTCGTCCATCTTTATATATTTAAACCTGAGCCACAGTCGCCCTGATGAACATGATGAAGCTCTTCATTAGGTGAGTAAAACATCTGATTGCTCAATTAAAGTTAACCCATGTATATAAACTGACCTACAAACACCAGAGTGTGGAACCTGAAGGAATTTCATTACTGCCTCTGGACAGAATCGAACCCTTCCCCCTGATGACGTCCCCTGTTCAGCCACTGGGGGGAAAATACGATACACAAGTGTGATCTTGTAAATCCTGAGACATCTGCGAGCCTCCTGTGTGTGAAGACAGGAATAATGGACCATCCGGGCTCAGCTCTCACAGCTCTGATGACTTATTAGCGGCTGTATCATACCTGAACTCTGCGCTCCAGCTCCGCAGAGACGAGGCTCGACGGGTTTATCACCACGCGCCATGTGTGTGAGCCTCGTACCTGCAGTACGTCGAAATACAGGATTCACATAAAAGCAATTTCATCCATCTCTCTCCATCTTCTGCAGCTTCCTGGCTCTTAACTGCCTCATCATTGATTCCACACACCCACCCACCCACACACACACAGACACACACACACACACACACACAATGTAGCGTGGATAGAGGGCATTACTGTGCAGTGGACACGCAAAAGAAAATCCATAAATTCAGTTTTCCCTTGACCTTTAGCTGAAAATGGAAATACTTGTTAAAGAAGGAGGACATGTCAACATCTTACTGATTGTCTGTTTGCTCTGTTGCATGTGTGTTTGTGTGCATGTGCGAGGGCGGGGGTGCATCTTACTTATTTACCCTGCAAAAGGTCGTGAGTCTATTCCACTGCTGGAGTTAAAGGAATCTGTCCACACACACTGACCTGCAGTACCACAATAAAGAAACACAGTTGTCCATACTAAATTAAAGCTGCATATCGCTAATCTTCGTTTGAGTTAATGAGACTAAAACTACAGTATTTATGTATATTTATCAGTATTTGAACACGAACACGCTAATGACATGCGGCAGTTTCTCCGTTAGATTATTAGAATAGCACTCGATCACCTGGTGAATCACCAACGCGTTAGAGTGGATATTTATTTGTTGTCCTTGCTGTGGCAGGAAATGTTCCCAGAGAAAAACACTGATATCATATCGACAGTGTGCCGCCAAATACTTGCAGACTTCTCCAGAGATTAGCTTTTCCTGCTAGGTCTAATTCATGGACTGCTTTCTGAGGACCAGGTCCAGGTAGACCGCAGAGCCCAAACCGAAATCTATAGATCTACGGAGGATTTCCTATTTGTGTCCTTAACGTTGCATCGTACTTTTGAGCCTCTGCACAACTGCGAGCCAACTTGTCGGCTTTGTCACCGGTGCACGATGAATCCTGGGATAGGTTGACTTGACTGAGATCAACCAACTAGATCCTTCAGTCCTCAGAAGGGAGGGACTCATTTGTCGTCTGCATTTAAAGGAGCTTTCAACCCGGTCGTGCCACAGTGACACAATCTGTCTTCAAATCCAGCCTCTGAATAATGTGGCCACAGCGAAGGTGAATGTATCAACAGAAGCATAGAAAAGACTCGTGTGTGGCAGCAAAGGTTAAACAAAGATTTGACAAAAGATTAACCTCAGACTTCCTCAAGCTTCTCACCCACAAACACACTCATCGGCTCATGAGTCAGCATCCGCCGGCAGAATGATGGCCGGTGATCCCCTGGAAGAGATGAGCAGACCGAGCGAGAGAGGAATGTAAAGATCTGAGAAATGATGGAGGGCGAGAAGAGAATGAGGAGCTGAAAGACAACGGGAGGAGGCCGGGAAATCAAACGATGAGCAGTGGGAAGGAAAGAGACGTAAGTGGAGCGAGAAGGAAATGGAGAAGCTTCTCAGTTTCCTCCACCGAGGAGATTTACGTAAAAAAAAAAGCTGCAGCTCCCTCACAATTCATCCGTCCCAAGCCTGTGCTAATCCCTGCATGGCATTGTGGGAAAGTTACAGTGTGTAGGTGGATGAGACAACGCTCCCCCTCCCACAGTGACCTTTAAAATGTGCTGTTCTGATCTATCGTGGCATTTTCCTGTCTGACAGCATCTGTTCACCGTGTAACTGAGAGAATATTCTGCAGCTCGCAGGTTCAGCGGCGCTGACGGACAGAAGGTCGACCGGAGCTTGAGCTACATCCTTCCTGTCCGCAGGTGAGAAGACGAGATGTAAACAACTCTTCAATCCGTGCAACTTCGGATCACTGCCCACGCTGCTGCTCCTTAGTGCTACAAGTAGTGCTAAGTACTTCAGTACGGTAACGGCTGGAGCTAATGCTAATGCTAATGCTGCTGCTGCTGCAAACTATTACTGCTACTTTTATTTACTGTTGCTGTTGTTAACCTTTTTGATTCATGCAACTGCTCTAGCTGGTGCTAACCGCTATCGCTATAGCTAAATATTACTGCTAACTCCTAGTACTTCTACTAACTGCTTTAGCTGGTGCTAACTGCTATCGCTAACTGCTGCCTTGATGCTATTGCTAAGTGCTTTTGCTAAAGTACTCTTGCTCCTGCTAACTGCTGTTTCTACAGTTAAATACTTCTTCTGCCATACTGACGTCTTTTGTTACGATCTACAGCTATCACTACTAATTGCTTTACCGGGTGCCAACTGCTATTGCTACGTATAACTGTGGCCATTAACTACGCTGCTACTGCTAACATCTAATGCTATAGCTAAATTTAGCTATAGCATTTATACCACTATTGCTGTTCGATAACTGCTTTAGCTGGTGCTAGCGGCTCCAGCTAACTGCTGTTGTTGCCATGAAGTCATCTTTCTCCCGCTAACGGCTACAGCTATAGCTAAACACTACTGCTGCACCTCACTACTGACGCTGCTAGCTACTTTCACTGATGCTAACTACTTGCCATTTACTACAGTGCTGTTGCTAAAGCTAACCACAACCGCTGCGTTAATGTCCGGTCTGACTAACTGAATTTACAGATGCTAACTACTGTAATGGTTTACTGCTGCTAACAACTATATTTGATGCCAATTAACTATATTTTTTTATTGCCCGTTGGCACACGCTGCTGTCACCCACTGCTGATGTGTTTGATGCCGCTAATTGCCGTTGTTGCAGCCAATCATTAATTCTTGCCAGGGGCCACTGCTTTATTACAAGCTGAAAAGCACAGCCCTCGCTGCGAACATAAATGTGCTGCAGTGCAGAACAGGACAGGACTCTGGTCTCTGGATCCCTCAACTGTTGAATCACCGGGCCGAGTAGCTCAGGCATCCACAGTCCGAGGCTCAGAGGCCCAGTAACACAGAGGAGGTTGCCTGGGAGAGTCTCGTCCGGCCTCGCATTCTTCTGCAGGGGGTTTTAACATTGATTTCATTTCATTGGCTGAACACTCTGGCCAAGAGGACAAGTCACGTTATGCGTGTCATTATTCATTGTACTTTTAAGGAGGGTTTTAATGTTGCTTTCAGACTTAATATTCAAGAATAGCAAACAAAGTCAAGGAAAGAGGGTGACATTCAGTAAAGGTCACAAACTGCATGTGAATCCACAACCCGAAATGAAGCTGCAAGGAGGCTTGAAGATCACCCGTATTGATTACTTGTTTTAAATCAGCTGGAGTGGTAAAGACGTCAATGTAGGGTCCAAAGACGCACTAAAGGACATTTGCATTCCCTGAAAAAAGACATGCTGTGCAGCTGGTACTCCGTGGCTTGGCAAGCTCGCTTTCCCTTCTGCTATCACTGCAGCCAAAATGATGCCTGCCTGCTCTGCGTTCAGGGGTTTGCATTCCTGTGAATGCAAGTTATTTTGGATGCCAACATTTATCTCTTGGAAAAAAAAACACATTTGAAATGAATGCTTGTGGAGCTCCGGCTGCAGCGAGTGTTCGGGTATTAGAGCGTTATCTGGGTTTAAAATACATCCAGGGGGGAACCCAGGGCAGCTGCAGCAGAGCGGGGGAGAAACTGCGGGGCAGATAAATGTTTAAAATGCTGACAAAATGTTATTTGTTGACATTTACCCACAGACGCCCCAGATGTTTCACACATGACAGGATCGCGTTCAACAGATTTCTGACTGGTGCCAAAGAGAGAGGAAAAAGTGATTAAAATACTGTCTTCAGCAAAGGGCACAGGCCAATGTTCTAGAGACCTGCAGCGAGTGCACGCGAAACCAAACCAATTATTCCTGCCAACAGCCAGTCTCACATGAAGAATGGAATATACAGAACAAAAGGAATGCAAGCATATCCAAGAAGAAACGCCCGGCCCAGCGAGAGAGCCCTCACAGAGAACAACAGCCCGTTCGCACTTAATTATTCTGTGTCACAATTTCTGTTTGGATCACATCTGCAGCGACACATCTGTGCTTTGGAAATTGTTTTCAGATGTGGTCAGTGGTCCGTCTGTGGGCTTTATTACTGGGACCACTGACGGAAGCCACGAGGTAACGACCCTCCCGATGTGTTTAAAACGAACAATCTCAGGGTTTATTTTCCATCATGAGATAATTAAACTTTTATGCTTTTCACTGCAGGTGTAATAACTCTTTAGTAATTGGACCAAAATGGACACATGATGTTTCGAAGGCAGATCATTATATTTAATATGTTTTATTTATGAAATCTCTCCCTAATTTTCAATAAAATAATTATTTTGTGATTTACAAGCATTTTGTTTGAGATTGTATTGTTGTATTTCTGTCTTGGTTTCAGAATCGTTACACCCAGAGGAGCTTTTATTATAAATTACTAATGGATTTGTTAATGGCTTGTGGTTATGATCTGCAAAGTCGTGATTTAGAGTTAAGTTGTAAGAGCACCGCTGCTAGGCAACAGCAACATGGACACTTATATCAACGTTACCATCGGTGTCTAAGAGCCACAGAGGCAAACAGGTAAAAGATGAAATCATTTAATTAGAAATGTCATAAAATTGTGATTAAAAACAACAAAATAAACTTCCATGGTTTCCTATGTTGGCAAAGTACATCACAACTTGTGAACGTGGCAGAAAATCCAGAGCAACGAGGTTGAAACTACCACGATCCTTTTCGTAACTCCGGTAAACGTGGACATATTTGATGACATGGAACAGCTGCTTGCAGAGCTACAATAGCAACATTAGCTTCAACCAGTTTCTGAGGGAAATATCTGAGTCTTTTGCAGCTAAACACTAAATTCTTTCTCACCAAATAGTCTCTAACATTGTCTGAATCTTCTTGGATTTAAAAGGCCTCGATATGATCAATATATGATTATACTTCACATATTACACTGGAAGTACTGGGTACCATTATACTTAAATATCTAGTGAGACATTGAGTAAAAACATGATCGATGTTGAAAGTGGTCAAAGAGTCATTTGCTGCCGACTGAAAAATGAAAAAGAGCGAAAAGTAACAAAGCAGCCGAGTGAAAGTGTGAAAGAGAGCAAACACTGGATGGAGTGAGAGAGACTTGAAGAGACAGCAGAAGAATGAGTGATGAAGTTTAGAGGAAGAAAGCAGAGAAGATCACAAATGATAGCGAAAAGCACAACAAAGAACCCAACCCAGCTGCAGGGGTTTCTGGGAAAAGAGACGCATCAATATTCTCTTTCTCTTCTCCCCCTCCACCTCTCTTTCTTCCTCCTCTCCATCCCTCATCCTCGGGATGTTTTTCTGACTGCGAGCTCGGAGGATTTTATCATTCTTCTCCCCGAGGGACTTATTCCAGTTTAAAATCATTGATACTGATTACCCCGGGCCCTGTCATATTGATTTTTGAGATTTATTGTTGGCCGACTCCCTAGCAGAGGTCCCTGGCCCCTGTGTCCACGAGCTGGCAGTCATTTGTTAAACACTCGCCCCTTCTGACAGGAGACACGTCGATCTATGGGCCAACATAAACACACTCACACACACACAAGGTTGTACATAGACAAACTCAACTCGCACAATACGGAACAAACAACTGTGAACAGTTTGATAGATGTGTTGATCTGTTCTATAAGTTGGTTTGTAACATTTGAGGTTCTAGTGGTGACGCAGCAAGTTGACTCAACCTCACCGGGACAAAAGTTTAACCCTGAACTCTGAAAGTAGCTACGTAAGAATCCAGGAGACTCTGGACAACTTCTCAAGAGTGGGTTGTCGTGTTAATTCCCAGATACGTGACTCCTTCTGTGAGTGTTTGTGGACAAGCAACACGAGGAGATGACGACAAGGCGGCATGACGCCATTCAACAACGAAAACGACTCAGTAGAGCACGTTCCTGCCAAGGATCTGCCGTTTTATCCAGATCCACACCGAACTCTGGGGAGAAACCAAACCTCCTTGGCAGAGGCAAAGCTTGTCTTCTTTCATATCAGGAATAAACTACCGTCCAGCATAGTGAGGACTCAAAGTATCGTACATTGATTAAACTTCAATAAAAATAGTAATCCCCAGATTTTAAGTCAAATTTGAAAAAGCCCCAGCAGTCATACGTACCTGCAAACAATATTAAATTTTAAACACACAGACACGAGGAGGAGGCAGCAGCAGCAGCAGCAGCAGCAGCAGCAGCAGCAGCAGCAGCAGCAGCAGCAGCAGCAGCAGCGAGGAGCAGCAGCAGCAGCAGCAGCAGCAGCAGGCAGCAGCAGCAGCAGCAGCAGCGAGCAGCAGCAGCAGCAGCAGCAGCAGCAGCGGGCAGCGGCAGAGCAGCAGCAGCAGCAGCAGCAGCAGCAGCAGCAGCAGCAGCAGCAGCAGCAGCAGCAGCAGCAGCAGCCACTGAAGGCCTGTTTTCGCCTGTTATTACCCAACCCAGTGAGTTCTACTCACTATTTGACCTTCATGCACGGATCAGTGAATCCAGGCCAGCTCCCTTCTCTCGTTACTTCTCTCTCACTGCTGAAGGTGATCCAGAGGAAGGAGGCAGAAAATCGAGTGGAGTAAAGCAGAGAGGAGCGTTTTTGTCAAAGTAAAACAACCTCAGAAAAGAGCACACATCCTGGGTATGTTTAACTCGAGCTGCGTCTCGGTTCAAGGGCTGGATCCTCCAGGAGAAGGATGAAGGAGGGTCCTTCAGACGAGTCAGCGCTCCATCACACCTGCCCCTCACCCCTCAACTGGTGCTGCATTCAAGTGCATTCGTGTGTCTCATCAGGCAGTTTTCCTCCAGTGGCCAACGAATCATAAACACCAGCAGTAAAATGACAAGGTCCAGTACGAGCTGTGAGGATTAACCACATGATGGACGTGTTATGTCCTCGTACAAAAAGGGGACAACACTGAACTGAGACCCCGTTCAGACCTGATACTAACATCTGACCTGAGAACAGACACATCTGTATGAGACTGAAACAACATCATTTGGCCTCAACACACAGAAACGATGTACTTTAGGACCCGTACCACCAACCTCCATATACTTAAAGACTACAACATGTAAGTGGGAAACTTCTTTACGATCGGGCCCCAAGGTCCGTTTTGCCTCAGGCCCCCAAAGTCCCTTCAAACACTCCTGTGAACGGGGCCAATAGGACGGATCACTATACAACTGGTATTTACATTGAGAGATACTGTAGATTAATAATGATTAGTCCCAAACTAGAGCACAGCTTTGTGAGTAATAAAAAGCAACTGCTAGTGTATATTTAATGTGTATTAATATTTTATTGTATTGCTTTGTTGTGGCTGTCAGATTAGAGAGTCGAGGAAAACGCAGTGATTAGGAAATGTTCAGCGTTTTTTCAGCTTTTGTACACGAGTGTGTTTCTGGACACATGACAGCGAGACGCCGGGGGGGCTGAGCGCGTCGTGATGAAGAGGTCGAGCTCGTCAAAGTCACAAACTCCTGAGCGATCGCTGTGTACAAACATGCAAACCAACCGCAGATCTCACACTGAACTGTGTCGTTTCCTCCTCGGCGATGAGCCCGAGCCCAGTGTGCAGACACGTGTGCTGGATGCAGAGCGGCGGCCTCGCGGCGCCTGAGCTGAGAGTTAAACAGGCTGTAACAGATGCACGGGGTTTGTTCAGAGTCGTCATCACGATGCTGATGTGCTGTGCGAGGTCACAGGAGCAGAAAGGGACTCTCCTGGGAGCGGCGTGACCTCAAGCGCCCGCATCGCACCACAACCTGCATGACTAATGAAAAACAAGAATAACGAGCCAGGCCCTTCCGAGTACCCAGCAGGCATCTGGTGCCCGGCCGCGCGGGGCTGGTGTTCAGGGGGTGACGCCGGGAAATAATTATAGAAGGGAGGTTTATTTTTGAATCAATTCAAGTTTTCTAATTGTTAAAACAGTTCAGGTCGCATAAAACTTCTGAGTTGACGTCTCTCCCTCGGTTGGACAGTGTTCTCTGTGATTCTGGGTCATGTCTCCGTCTGTGACTCTGCAGTTTGTGGAAGCCGATTCACTCAGTGTGCAATTTTTAGACTAATGAATAATTTCCCAGAGGCACCTAGAGGCAGCATCAACACGGATTTTGTCCGTGAACCAAAATGCTGCTCAGGAAAAAACGCAGCATCATCTGAAGCAGGGTTCACATCTCTAACAGCGATGCACGAAATAAAACCACAGCAGGGAATGTCTTTTACCTATTGGGTTATTTTTTGTTTATCAGCTGTGGCGCTCTCATTTTTATTAACCATATTTTGAATTTGTTGCGAGATATTTGCACCATTCTGAAAACAAAATGCTTCCAGTCTCTACCAATTATTATTTAGTATATTTTTATGATCCAGAGTAAAAGTTCCATCCCTCTGTCTTTTTCCAGATATGACGACGCAGAGAACAATACTGTAAAACCATAAATATTGATATCTATATCTCTAATAAATGTAAAAAGGCACATTTCCAACATTAATGAGAGCGAAGCTTCGACTCAGGTCGTCTCTTGAACAACGTGAAACCTTTGTTTGCTTCACTTACGTTGACTGATGACGATGTGAACGAGATCATCATGGTTCTTGGTGATTAATCTGTTTTATGGTTTTAATGAAAAACATTCTTGATGAAATGAAAAGACCTGAGATGAATTCATCAGAGTAAATAAGTGAAGGTTAAACAAACCCCTTTCATAATAAAACCAACAGGATATTTAACATGAAATGAAATGAAAGAGTGACCTTTGCTCCGTAGTGTGAAAGATGATCGAGCACAAAACAAAACGAGAGCAGCACATTCTTCATCCAGGGACGAATTCAATCACTGAACCTCGGACTCCAGAAATCTAAATTAAGACGATAGAGACAAAAGAAAACGATGCTGATACTTTTCATCCAGGTTCAATAATGAGTTTTCTGTTGTTGTTTTTGTGCATAAATTTACTTGCAGCTATCATCAGTTTAGTATCAGATGTCACCGATATCACATCTGTCTGAACGTTACGATGATGATGGAACATTGATGGATCTGAGGACATTTGTCCAATTGTCTGCGTCATTATTTCTAAAATGTGATGGATGTGAAACTGGAAGAACACAAACATCTCAGGATGAAGAAGATGAGCCGTACAAGTAGAAGACGAAGACGTCAACTTGGAAAGACGAGGAGATTCCAGAGCTTTTGGTGATGAGGACCCAAATTTCTGGATAATTTCCGGAGTTTATGTCTCAAACCAGCTTAAAACCTTTTGGACATTTGCTCTAGAAAACTTCTGTCTTCAGTTTCAGTCTGAAAGTATCTTGAATAGCTGCAGCTCAAGTTGGAGCTCAGGAGTTTTGTGCTGTTTCCGAGGATTCAGAAACTGGGGGATGATACAGAGTTAAACTTAAAGTCCATTCATCACTGATGACAATGAAACATTCTGTGTGATTGAATGTACGTTGCTAAAAGTGAAGAGACGGAGGAGAAAGAAAGGAGAGAAACGTGGCGACAGACAAAGACAAAGAAATAATAAGAGAGAAACCGAACGAGGCCGAAGCTTTGTTCTCTTTTCACATCACGATAACGATCCCTCGTTTCTATGAAGAGACGTCAATGACACAGTAACGCTGCTGGTTCACTCGTATTCTCTTTGTTCAGATTTTACACTAAGATGCAGATGTCAGAGGATTTCAAGTGGGTTTTTTGTTTTGTATCTTTGGATCCTTCTCCTTCGAATAATGATAAAGTCAGAGAAGATTTAAACTTAATTTTAGCTCGTTTGCATGTGTTGACTTTGTGCATCTGCAGGAACTCCAGTGTAAACGATGCTCAGGCTGCTGGTATGAAGACACCAGGCTGTGATCAGTGCACTGAGGCCAACGTGACCTCATTCACTCCTCAAAAGCTTTTCCATCCCCAACTGGAGAGAAGCCCACAAGGATTAGTTGCATTTGTATTTTATTCAAGATAAACCATTTGCATGTTTGGGGTTTATTGTTTCTTACTTATAGATCGTTTTAGAATCGAGCCTCTTCGCACTCATGAGTCGACATCGACTCACGTGAAGCCTCAGTTTCACATTGTGCTCAGCGCCATCTTGGTATTTTGAAACCAGAAATAACCATATTTGGAGAAGCAGGGGGAGGAGCCTGACTGAGAGACGGAGGACACGCCCACCTACACCTGACACCTGCACCCATTGGATGGTACCAGCTGTCAATCACTCTGTGGTACCCCCCAGTACATCCGGTGCTTTATGGTCTGTTTGACTCTAAATGATCATAATTCACTAAATGAACATCAGCTGTTTGAAGAAGACTTGAAACTAGAGACTGAGACATGAAGTCACTTTCTAGAGACTTCTATAGAAACTACCAGTGGAGTCGCCCCCTGCTGGTCGAAGGTTAACGCCATATCTCAGTATGTTAAATAAAGTGAAAAGAACATTCCTGGATCTGCCCGTTAACTTGGATCCACTGCAAAAATTCATGGGTTCTTCCTTAGGTCCTGAAATCCGACCATCGTAATCCTGCAGACTAACAAATGGCGATGACAAAAACACGTTTGCTGAAGTCGCAGCGCTGTGATCAGATCCCTCTGATGCTCTGGGATCCGTCCACAAGTCTCCACGTCATGTGTCGAAGTCTGAAAGTTAATCTGAGCAGCTCAGTTGCCAAGTTGTCACGCTGGACTGTGTTCGGCCGACAGCACATTTGTCATCGTGGCGTGTGGCCATGCAGCCTCAGACGCCCTGATGGATTGTGGGACAGAAGGCCATGACGGTGGTCTGGGAATCCCCCCCCCCCGCCTGCATGTCCTCTTTCTGCTCTGCTGTTCTTCGCTTCTCATCCTCCAAGAAAAACTGTTGTTCCTCCATCATCTCTTTTTAATCCTCGTTCTTTCCTCTGCCCTGATCTCCACCTCCTGAAAAGAACCGACAGCAGCATTTGGCCTCCGAGTTTCAACACCTCCTCTTTTCTTGTTTCTCTTCTTCTTGTCTTCTTCCCCTGAACTGGGCCGAGAGCAACAAGGGGCCTTCGCTCCTACCTGGCCTGAATCCTCATCTCTGCCCGGAACACTGTGGATCAGAAACCCTCTTTCCTCGTCTAACACATGAATCCAACAATAATCTAATTACATTTTCTTGCAGAAAAGATTTAGTGCATCATAAAATGTCATATTCAGCCCGTCAGTGAACTCAGTCTGATTCGACTAAAATGGATTCTTCTGGTTTTTGGATTCCGCAAGAAGAAAAACACAGAAAAGTGACTTGTGAATAGTTAAAATCAAAGAAAACCCAAAACTATGGGCAACATTTTAGCCTTAAATCTACATCTACATCAGAAATATTCTCTTGAACATGAACAAACTGATATTTTACAGCAACATCCCTCTTTTTCACTAAGTTTCCGTGGAAACATCCGAGAGGGAACGATGAGGCTTTACAGATAAACACTGTTTGTGAGTCTGAGATACGGAGGCGAGGCTGAACTGACGCCAGCTCGTTGAAAATCTGTTTAAACTGGAGCAATTCTCAAATCTGCTTTGTTCCGGTTTTACAGAGGAGAAGTGACAGTAAATATTTGAAGGAGACATATATTTATTGTACGTTTCTTTCCTCTAGTGGGTTACATACGTTTAAAGAGAAGCCATTACACACCTTCTTAAGCCGTGTCAACACTATCAGCACCTTAAAGTCAACGTTAGTCGTCGTCACTCAAAAACAAGATCCTGCAGCAGAATTCTGTCTCGAGTCATAGGAACCCTCACGATTCTCTTTCAGACAGAATCACGTAGCGAAAAGCGAAAGAAAACGTCCGAGCTGACACGGAAAGATTTCATCCATTTGAATAATTAAACCTGGTTAAATTGAGTGCAAGCAGGTTTGACTCGCACTTCACCCACGAGTCCTCTCGGCCTCGAACACATTTCCTCAAAGCTGTCACAGCTTGACTGTCAGTTCTGCTTTGCTTTTATTTCTCGCTGATGGGAACAAATTGCTGAATCCCAGTCTATTGAATCCCTGCATTGTTCGCTGGCCGCGGTCAGGGACTTTTCTTTTAACCCTCAATGAAGCTCGACTAATCATAAATGCTCTTTTTACTCTATATGAGCTTTTACTTTTCATTCCTGCGGCAGAGATGCAGGTAAAATCCATTTTCTCTTCCTCTCTGCAATGTGCCTGGTTTCACCCCACCCCCAAACTCCTCTATATATGCACATATATTTGCAAAAGGACGCAGCGTTGGTCAAACTTGGCTCACGTCACCGGGGGCAGAAAGTTGTCCTGGCACAGAGCGGGTTCACAGATGGTTCACTGCAAGCTATGAATATGCTGACATGAAAATACAGGACGAGACCGTAAACCCAGCGGAACAAGGTCGACACACCGAGCACCTGCTGCGACAACCGGAGGAAAAGTACAATCATTTAAATATCTATAAAGTCGACGAGATTATTATTGATCTCAAACATCTCGTCGTACAACTGCAGAGACTCTTTCCCCCTTTTTTGAGTCTTAAAAACACAGATTCACAACAGTCTCAACATGGAGCTGACAACCAGCTTCATTGACAGGAAACTGCTGCACAGAGTATAATCAGGAGCACCACCCACAAACTGTACTTCATCCCTTAGTCACAGTGAGACCATCTGGACTGCGTCACTGCAGCAGGAGGAAACTCACAGACAAAATCCTAACCTGGGCCCCATCGGGTCCCGGTCATCCAGAAATCACACTTTCTTTGCTGAATGTGTGTTTAGTGGAATTCTAAAACATTTCTTCCCGGGAATAAAATGCCGTAGTTTTTATTCCACACAAGGCGCAGAAAACTGGTCCAGGGACAAGTTCAGGGGGGCGGTGAAGACGAGTGTTCAAGCCCTGATCTCCAAATTTGGCGAAGGATCTTAAATATTACCACCTACAATGACACCTACAGTATAATTTAGCAACTTGCCAGATATGTTCATTAAAAGACAATTTGAGACGATATAACGGGAACTAATTAAAAGTCTCCATTTCCTCCCATCGTACAAAAACAAAGCTCAAGTATCTGGGAGACGGTGCCGCCATCTTGTTCTTGAGTCTGCGCTGTAGCGATCCAGAGAAGCAGTCAACACCAGACTCAGCTGTCAATCATGATGTCTCAGCACGTTTTCATATCATCAAATAAACATGAACGCTTGAACAAACATCATCATCATAGAATATGTACTTCAAAAAATAAAATTCCAGTTTGATCGATGTCCCTTCTGCGAACATAACGGAAGCATGGATTAACGACAGCCTGCCACCAGGGGGCGATCTAGATAATTTGGCGTCTCTTTTGGGAGCTATTATAAGAAGATCTGTTATTTCAGCTATTTTTTTTTAAGCTGTATTAGTCATATGCGTTTTTTAAGATTTATGTGACTCCAGATGCTAATTAGCATTTTGCCTGAATCTGGAACATTAAGATTCATGATTCAACTTCTGTTTACCGTCGCTAATAATTAATTAAACACATTATTTTATTTTATTTTTCTTTCTTGTTCGTGTTTTTCTTTTTATTAACGCACCCATTGTGAATCCACATTAGACCCTTTGTGCTCTGCTATCAGCCTCTGTCACGTTAACGCAGCAGCTCCACAGAACGTTTTCTCTCCGTTCGCTTCCTAATCCGCCGCTTTTCTCTTCCTCCCGCCTCCAGCACAATAAAGCATCATTAAAATGATAGAAATCGCCGTGTTGCACGTCGCTCCGCGCGAAGAAGGGAGGGATGAATGTGGGAGTGTGGATTGGTGACAGGGAGGAATTAGAAATGAGCCGACAGGAGGGAGAGAAAGATGAATGGTTAGTGTGATTATTGTGTTTGGCTCTTGTTGAACACACACGGCTGAACATGAGCTGAGGCAGAAATGACACATGGTCGACTCTGACGGGAAACTGAGCACAAATCCACGAGAGCCAATGAGAGCGAGCCGACCGGGAAGCGTCACTTTTACAGCTAAAAACAACAATAAGACTTCTCTTAGCGACCGTGTTTGTTCGTAAAGTCATCGTCCAGCAGCTTTTCCCTCTGGTGTCGTTTCTCCATCCTTTGTTCAAACCTCAGGTTGAAGTGAAGATTAATCAACAGTAAAAGATTTGACGACGCTCGTCTCACATTACTTCTGACCTAAGTAACGCTGAGAACTGACTTCAGGCGCTTTTTTCACCGTCTTATTTTTACAGCCGGGTCTAGTGGACCGTCCCGTGAAGAGACGCCGCTCATGAAGAGACGCCGCACGCTCCAGAGTGTAGAGACGAGACGGACCCTGGGAAAGGACAGAGGCCCGAGAAGCTGCTCAGCTAATGGGCCGGAAAACAAATAAACAGTCGTGAGGTGAGAGGGGGAATAAAAATGAATGAATTCCTTCCAGGGGTCACTTTATGCCCTGTGTGTGTGTGTGTGTGTGTGTGTGTGGTTGTGCGTCGGTTAATGAACCCTCCAGAGCTGAAGCCCCCTCCACTCTTTCACCAGATCATTTTACAGCCGCAGTGAATCTCACAGAAAGCCATCAGTGTGAGTCTGAGTGTGTATAAAGGCATATGTGTGATCCCATGAGGTTGTGTCGGCTTGATTTATATGCAGTTGTGTGTGTGTGTGTGTGTGTGTATACGAGTGACCTGCGCTGGCGCCCTCCCACTTTACTGCAGCGACGCTTTCCAAACCAAAATAGAAAAAGACAAAGTGAAGTACAACAACCCTAAAACAGGGCGACAGCGAGTCACAGGCTGACGAGATGCAGTGAAATACGACGGCTGCTGGAAACCGTCTCACTCCGGTGGATTGTTTCAGTCAATAAGAAGCGGGAGGAAGATTCTTCAGTTCACAAATGACAAGTTCTTCAGAACTCAGAGACGAACGACGAGTTGAAAAGAGGAAGTTCACTTTGATTTGGGGTCATAACGAACAGCTGAAAGTCTACCGAGCAAAAGAGATAATATAAATAAATGAGCAGTTAATGTCTGAAGATAATATGTTTGACTATTAAACTCATCATTATAAAATTGCATTGTATTAATTTACTTGTCGCCTTTGTTTTTATTTGTCCTGTTGTGAAGCACTTTGTGAAGGTTGTGTTGAAAGGTGCTATATAAAATACAAGTTATTATTATTGTTATTGCCACTGTCGCCTAGCAACAGAGCCCTGGCCTGAGCGGATCCACCCATTGGAGGATATGTGCTGGGGGTTGAACAGACTTTAGATTCAGCCCCTGAACTGAGACACAACTCAGTGAACTGAACTCCCAGGTTTCTTAATTCCCACCTCCCAGTTCATCTACACTCGCTCCACGGGGTCTAGGTCCAGAGCGTCCTCCATACCGAGTTACTAAATCTGTGAAGCAAATAGTAAATGATAAATACATATTCGGTTGAGATCAAATCTTCTTTAATGCCCCTTTTAAACTTGATTCCAGCTGTTAATGTGACGCTGGCTGTGCTCATTTACTCATAGATGTTTGATACGAGGTGATTCTCTGCAGCAGATGTGAGGGAGGAGCAGAAAGAGGCCTGGAGAGAAACTCCTCATCCTCCACCTCTCCTCCTCTCCCCTGTTTAATCCAGAGCTTTTCCTTGTGTTCCTTCTTCAGCTCAGCCACAACGTCTGGGTTCGTCCTGCGGAGCAGCTGCAGGTGAAGCACCTCACTCGATGGTGCTCGAGTTTAAAATAAGACCGAGAGGAAAGTGGCACTTGCTGCTTCTGCACTTTGCATTTTCAAACTGAACGGGCACATCTCTGCCTCTAGAGATTCTTCTCGAACCAAAGTTAAAAAACAGAAGCTAAAATAACTTGAATCCTCCACTTTACACCCACAATGCACCTCTGCTTCTTCCTGCAGCTGCACCAACACACAGCTACGATGAAGAGCATTATCTCTTTTATATAACGGACCCATGTGCTATAAATACTGTGCACAGACAATAAATAACTAACCCGAGAACAGTCACCCACTCGTATTATCATTAGCCGGCGTTGTAATGGCACATTAACGGCCATGTTGGCCAGTGTCCCTCAATAAACACCAACAGCAGCACTCGGGCTCCGGCCCCTCGTCCCCCTGCAGAGGTTAAGTGGGCGTAGATGAATGAGCCCAGGTACCATGTTTAAACCACAGGAATCTGCATCTCGGCCGGAAACACACGTGAAGCTGTTTAAAAGGAGCTCAAAGGTTTAATTTGTGATTTACTACAAAGTTAAGTTTGTTCTCTGCAAACCGGGAAAGAAACGTCAAGCTGTGTCATCTACATATGAACAGTTAGTTCTTGTGCAGAGCTAATTGTTATAGCAGCTCTTTGCTTCATATCTAATCACCACCCGAACTGAAACCTTAGGGCGAGTCGATGAAAACCACAGATTCCGAGCTTCCTTTCTTTGTTATTTCGTTCTATATCCACAATGTGTGACTGGATTGACAGACACTCACCAACGCTGTAGCAATATCACAGGAAATCCACCACCGGCCTGCTGTTGAATGTCATCCTGTCTCCCGTGAACCTCCTGACGATGTCCTCCCGCACGCCGCCTGATGAGACAGAAAGGTCATTGAAGTGATGGTAAAAATGATGCGTCTGTGCTCTTCTCAACTTTTTACCCACAAAGTCTTTGAGAACTTTCAAAGAAAGTTTCCCCGTTGGCAGGTGAAGGCAAAACAATTAAAGCGGCACCGGGATGAAACGTTTGGAGGTCGTGATTAGACGTTAGCGCTCTGCTGTGATGAGCGGCAGCGAGGAGGGGACGAGGGACTGCAAGTAATTATACTTTGCAGGTGCTTTTTCTTTTGTGTACGAGAGGACGACGAGAAAGAACTGACACCAAAGAATGCAAAGTAAGAAAATAAAAGACTTGAGGCTCATATGTGCTCAACTTTGGAGACGGAAATGGACGGCACCATCTGTTAGTTCGCTGCATTTATCATATTACATCTTCTGAAAACATACGGATAGGCACAATACAGACGTAAGGGAGTTATGTCATAGGAAGTAGTGGGGGGGGGATAGCAGTGCGGCCAATAGTTCAAAACGACCATAGAACACGAAGAAGAAGTTTCAACACGTCACGATGTGGAGCTTGTCGGCTTGAACACTCTGATCTTTGTTAAGCTGCAGATTAATTGAACATTATGTTTTCTTTACCTCACATTAATTTTGTAATTTGATCCCTGGATTGATTTTCCAGCTCATTGAGCTTCACCTCATTATGTTGTTTTCATCTGTTTCTACTGAGTTCGTATGAAGCCTCAGAACCTCTGGAAACTTGTACGAGCACAACTCAAAGGTTGAGGAAACTTTCCTCGTCTTCACTCGTTTAAACCTTTGTTTCCAGTCAGTTGTAGAAAAGCTCGAGGAGCATTCACTTCCGTGTGTGTGACACAAATCAGTTGCATCGGAAAGTGGAGACAGAGACGTGGACAACACGGGTCATGATTTCCTCAGGTGAGGTTTTAACTCCGTGGACAGTAGAAACCAGCTGACGTCTGAACGTTGAACTTCCTGTCGTCTGATCCCAGATTTACTCACATTGAAAAGACTGATGTTAAACTACGAGTGACGATGAGCATTATGTTTATATTTTATAGTTTATGTGACGTACCTCTTTAGATTTGGTTGTATTTTATTTATAGTTATTTAAATGAAGTTCGTTGTTAAACTGTAAAATATCAAAACTCAAATTCTTAATCATTACGACATCTTAGGAATCATTCACAGGTTTCAAACATCACGGTCGATGAAGCAGAAATGTGTTTCTCCCTAATATCACATATCAGTCGAGCTCAAGTAATAATTTGAATTTCTTCTTACAATCACTGAAATCTAATTTCTTTAGATCTCGCAGTTTGAATTTCGAAACCGAATGAAGCTGTGATCTGATCTGAGTCCAGCCTCAGTGTGATCTGCGCTGGAATCACTCAAAATCCTGAAAACACAATAATCTCAACAACAATCGCCAGAAACCGAAGCATTCGACCACTGGAGCTGCTCGACTGTTCGCTGACAGCCTCCTCACCAGCTCTCTAACCGCCGTCCACGACCACGTGGCCCGGCCGCTCCTCTGTCCCTCTGTTCAGACATAATGAGTTCAACAAGAAATGTCTGTTCCATCCTTTCATATTCTGTGATAATCGTATTAATGAATATTCATTTCCTATGAGGCCGGAGCTGCCGGCTCCTCATTAAGCCGCAGTGGTATCTGTTTGCCTTAACTATTAAATATTACCTCTTTTGTGTCATAAATGAATCACGATCCTTTATCACTGTTGTTTGTTCTCGTCTCCGTTTCCTCTCCTGGTGCATCGCAGCGTCAGAAACTCTCCGACTGTTTTAACTCTCTGCGCCGAGACGGTTGATAAGTGCGACTGTTATTAATCCAACTTGTTAGAGACGCGGTCATTTCATCTGCAGAAATCAAACTCTAATTGCTTGATTAAAATTCTGCCATCGGAACACATCAAGCAGTATTTTATTATAATTACATTACGACCACACGGAAAAGTGCGGCGCAGCAGATTTCTTTAATTTACTGTGATGTCTTTCCAGCGCTCGCAGAATTACGACAGTCGGACGCCACAGATCCGTCGTTTCAAAGTGCGACGCGCCGGTGGATGAGAGGTGCAGCTTCACGAGCAGGACGAGGATATCTGATAACTTTGAAAACCTTCTCACTTCAGCTTGGATTTTCACTCGTTTCTTCAGTTTCCTGAATTTTCCTCATGGCTGCACCTTGGGAAAACAAGTCTCTGTTATGAATGATTTGTTTTTCATCCCCAACTCCGGGTCCATTTCTGTAGTTTGTCTTCCTTTGTACAGAGCCGAGTAAAACATGATCAGTTCGACTTAGATTCTCTTTATTATTCAAACTGGCTTTAATGAAATGTATTAAAATCTAAATCCATGAGACCACAAGCTCTGTAACTAGATTTCTGATTATTTCAAACATTAAAGAAACAGGGGATGGAGGAGGTTGATGATCACGATCAGAATCAAAGATTAACAAATATGCATCATTAAAACATGTAGTCAAAATTCTGCAGCTGAAATGTGCTGGTCACAAGGCATGTGAGAAACGTGTCGAGGCCGAGGGGGAGTTTGTAATAATGCATCGAAGCATGTCCACAAATTAAATGAAGATGTTTAAATGCAGATTTTACACGTTAAAATGTGGATCTTAATCTTTTTAAAAGACTAAAGGAGGTGGAGTTCTACATCAGATCTTAGGACTGGTGCAGACTTGAGGATAATATGAATATAGATATAGAAATAGATATAGAAATAGATTTTTGACCCCTGCGACTATCGGGGAGGGGGCGTTCCAATTATCTTCCCAAATAATCCTGAGTTGTACAAAATGATAAAATAATCTTAATTGTGACGAGCCTCCCCGATCTCAAACATATTTGATATTTACAATAATTGACCAATAAGGCTTCTTTCTCCGCCATTACTTCGTCCGTAGTTTTTTCTCTTTCTTAGTTTTCGCTGCAAAACGGAGCTAAATGACGACTTTGATCCTCATCCATGTTTGCTGTTCCTCTTAAGTGATGTCTGATCAAAGGAGTTTCTGTGTGGTCCCGCGTTCTGACCAAATCCTCCAGTTTGTGTGTTCTCATGATTATAAAGTTAAAAATGGGTTCAATCTTTCATTATGTCTGTGTCTTTAAAATTGTTAAAGAGTTGAAAATCCTCTAGTTTGCACCAGACCTCCCCAGTTTACTTTTCACCCACCGATGTTCATACCTCATAGTGTTATAATAAAATATACTTCAATAATAAGTCTGATAGAAACACACACACAAGAGAATCTCCGTGGTCACAGACAAGCAGTCGCTGTTCCACGCTCAGAACAGCCACACAAACAGCCTCCCTCCTGGCTGGATTACTGGCTGGCTTATAACGCAAGCTGCTGATTTATGGTGTAATCTAGTTCAGGGAGGGAGAGCTTCTCCCACTCGGAGGCAGAGAGAGCGACGCCGACCTTTGGCGTTCTGCTCGGCTTGTCAACGAACGCCACGCACCACGAGACGGAGAGCGAGACGGAATGAGAATGAGCCGAGCAGGTGAATCACGAAATTTAACTCGTTCACGCGGAGAGTGAAGGTGGAAGCATCAGAAACACAACAACAGAGATTCTGTGGATTCAACATGAACCACTTTGAAATATGAACCTCACGGTGACCTGTCATCATGGAGCTGAGCATGTGACGGCGTGCCATGACGTCACCATCTTGGTTTTTTGAAACCAGAAGTAACCATGTATGGAGGAGCAGGGGGTGGAGCCTAACTGCACGCCCACCTGCACCTGCACCCATTGGACGGTACTAGCTGTCAATCACACTGGTACCCCCCCATGCTTTATGGTCTGTTTGACTCTAAATGATCATAATTCACTAAATGAACATCAGCTGTTTGAAGAAGACTTGAAACTAGAGACTGAGACAGAAACTCCTGAATGTTTACTGACGTTATAAAGTGAGAAGTAGAGTCACTTTCTATAGACTTCTATAGAAACTACCAGAGGAGTCGCCCCCTGCTGGTCACTACACAGAAGACAGGTTCCAGGAACATTTTCTGTCTCTTTCAGGCCGTCAGTTTTATCTACAATCAGGTAGCTAAGTATATCCTGGGAAACACTGTGCCTGGTATTTATCGTCTTTATAGAAAACAGTTAAAAGCGATGAAGTGAAGTTTCCCTGGCTGTGATGAGGAAGCTGTGAAATCACAGTGAACCTGCAGTTTCTGTGGCTGCAGATGAGAAGTGACTGGATTCTGTCATTATGCAAATAGTGAGCAGCCTAATCGCTGTCAGCCTCTTTCCGAACGCGCTGCTCAGGCTCCTCTCAAGTCTCACAGCCCGACACTTCAAACTGACACTTGAAGAAACATTTATTGGAATTTGAAAGTGATGATAAATAATGCAATTTGGTTATTTTGAGCACACAAAATGGGTTCTGCTGTTTTCTGGAAGTACTACTGTAAATATTGTTAACTGCCACTGGAAGTACTGCGTCTCTTCTGAATATCTGTGAATCTCCATCTGTCCTTCAGCCGACCCCGTCTGAGCCCCAGTCTCCTCACCAGCCCCTGGGCACTGGATCTGATGAGCGCTGGCCTGAGTCTCTGTAAGTCTGAGTCTGAACCATGTTGATCTAATGCTCCGTCTGATCTCCTCTCTCTGTTTGAACGTCTCCGTCTCTGAACCATCTCGTCTCTCGTGATCGCTTCCTGCCAAAGAGCGATCCGCCTGCTGATTCCTGGGATCTGGGTTTGTTTGTTCCCACGTCCAGCAGATGGACAACTTCTCTTTTTGAACTTTGAAACTTTTCTCTAGATTTGAGTGTCTATATTTGGGTGAATGTGAGTGTGGTACTGAACTCTGTATGTTAAAATAATAATAATTCAACTTTATTAATTTTCTAAAACAAGTTTACTAAGTGTTTTGCAAACATAGAAACATGAAAATTAAACACAAAGACACAAGAAATCTTGGTAAAAGCAGTATTATAAAAGTAGTACTGCAGTATTTCCCCCAAAGGCCACAGAAGACTAACGTGACACTTTGCCTTGGCCTGAAACCGATAGTTTATAACTTGTATAGTATCTTCGAGGACATATCACAGTATGAACTGATGTTCTGACCCTGACTGAGAGACTGAAGTATTAAACAAGAGACCGGACCTTGACCTGAACATCTATGTTGTCACGACCCTGAACTCAGAGAAGCTCAAGCACCACAAACTTTGTGAATCTGCTGCAGTCGGCCGCTCACACTCATCAAACCCGACCTGGCTCGTCTGTGATGTTTATAAAAACCAAGAGAGGATCTGTCTGTGATTCAAACTCATTCACTTCGGTTTTGGCTTCTTGACATTTGATGCACTCGTCCTCTGACACCAGAACCTCAGTTCGGTGAACATGGAGAATTTGACGCATGTTAATCAGCCGCGATGGGAAGCTCATCTCTGCTGAGGAGCGCGTTTGATATGTTCAAAGCCAGGAGTGGGTCGGCCAGCAGTCTGAGGTGGACGGAGTGTTTTCAGTGTAGCAGCACTGGACCCAAGTGGAGTGTGAATGTTGACACCGGTGTAATCATCTGTTCCACTGAATGAATCCATGTTTCTGCTCCTCGAGTCTTTGTGAAGTCTAATCTTCTGCTGCTGACCCTGGTCTGAGTATCTGAGGTGAGTTCTTACTCCTGAGATCTGACGCCTCTGATTTACAAGGACTCTCCGTGTTCTCCTGGTTCACTCATCACTGGGTTCGGTGATATCCGGTGTTAAGGAGCCTCGGACCAAAGTGTCGTCCGACCAGACGAGGTTTTCTCCTGTGGAGCTTCTTTGTGACGTACTTCACCTGCTGGTTGTTAACATGAAGCTGAAGTGAAGCACCGACGTAACGTCACTGAAGTGGTTTTTCTCAACAGGAGCAAACTGAACAGAAAAATAATTAAACTATAAGTCAGTGTATTTAATGAAAAACACTCCTGATGCTTTTAAGACGGCAGAGAACATGTAAAGTGCTTAATGGGGTTAAAGCAGCAGAGTAATCTGCATTGATTTATAAAGAAATATGATTGAATCTGACAATATCTGTTGTCAGCGGCTTTGTACTGTATGAAAAGCTTCAGGTCATTAAGTCCCTGCAGTCATACAAAGGCAGCGCTGCTCGTCCTGAATGCTAATGGACCTGCACACACACACACGCACACACAAACACCTACGCACACACGCACGCACACACACACACACACACACACACACACTGCACACTTCAGCGCTTTAATCCTGTGCTTCAGGAAACTTCTCCACAACTTTATTTGCAGTTTTTGGCAGCTTACAATCCTGATACTGTTGCATCACATTTTACAAGATGTCGATTTGACAAACGATCATATAAACAGCTTCAGAATAATTAAATGTTATTAATATTCCCTCCTGCTGAGCCCGTTGTTTTCTAAGGAGAAATGTTTCCATGTGTAGTTTGTGTCTTTGTCTCTTTGTGTTGTAGTTCTTTGTCAACCATCCAGATGTTAAAACACTGTAATAAAACTACAAACAGGACCAATGAGGATCTGATGGTCGACTATGACACTGTCTCTGTCTGTAGTTTGAGAGATCACCTGATGTTTCCAGGTTTATTCTCTTGACTTCTTCAGTTCAACTGATTCTGGGTCTGTGATTGTTTCAGAGACAAATTTGTCAAACACTGCTCACAAAGTGTGAAAGGAACATTTCAGTGAAACGAGTGTGAACCAGCCTCCACGCGAGTGAAGCTCATACTCGTCCTGTCAGAAATAAAATCTCCTTTTGAATCTCCCTGTCAACGTCTCTGTGTACAATGAAGACGGATTCCCTGAATCATCGGGGGGGCTGCGAACCGTCCACTCGCTCAGCCACTTCCCCCCGTCGACGCCGGGACGCGTCCTCATCTACACATTAAGCACATTGACTGTGGAGCAGCCTGATGGATGGGCCCGCTTCAAACGCAGCAATGAAACAATTATTCCTGTGCTCCATCTCTGTCAGGACTCCGCTCAAAGAGTCACTGTTCAAACAGAAAAGGGCCCATAACTCAACCAGTGATCATTTGACTGAGAGAGAGAGAGAGAGAGAGAGAGAGAGAGAGAGAGAGAGAGAGAGAGAGAGAGAGAGAGAGAGAGAGAGAGAGGGAGAGGAGGGAGGGAGGGAGAGGGAGGGAGGGAGGGAGGGAGAGAGAGAGAGAGAGAGAGAGACAGAGAGAGAGAGAGAGAGAGGGAGGGAGGGAGGGAGAGAGAGAGAGAGAGAGAGACAGACAGAGAGGGAGGGAGGGAGAGAGAGAGAGAGAGAGAGAGAGAGAGAGGGAGAGAGAGAGAGAGAGAGAGAGAGAGAGAGAGAGAGAGAGAGAGAGGGAGAGAGAGAGACTAGAGGAGAGAGAGCAGAGAGAGAAGAGAGAGAGAGACAGAGAGAGAGAGAGAGAGAGCGAGAGAGAGAGAGAGACAGAGAGAGAGGGAGAGAGAGAGGGAGGGAGAGAGGGAGGAGAGACAGAGAGAGACAGAGAGAGGGGAGGGAGAGAGAGAGAGAGAGAGAGAGGGAGGGAGAGAGAGAGGGAGAGAGAGAGAGAGAGAGAGAGAGAGAGAGAGGGAGGGAGGGAGAGAGAGAGAGAGGAGGAGAGAGAGAGGGAGAGAGAGAGAGACAGAGAGGGAGAGAGAGAGAGAGGGAGAGAGAGAGAGGAGAGAGAAGGGAGAGAGAGAGAGGGGCGAGAGAGAGAGGGAGAGGGAGGGAGAAGAGGCGAGAGAGGAGAGAGAGAGAGAGAGGCGTCAGGAACTCCGCCTCCTTCTCGACTCAGCTCCTCCCACTTTACACAAATGACAACTAAATATCTCAGAAACCAAACGCTGCCGTCGTGGTATCAGGTCCAACGTCTCCGTCTGTTTCTATATCCTCAAATAACTAATAAACCAAACTTATCAGAAACACAAACACTTTAAGAACGACCTCAAATGACAGAAACCATCTATAAAAACATATTTTAGTTTGGTCCTTGTCCCAACGTGGTGGAGACCATTTAACACCGGATGTTTTCACATCGTCCTTTTGAGATGGACCAACTTTCCCACTTTCCGCCGAGCGTATCATTATTTCTGTTTCTTTTCAAGATTGTCCGACTTCTACGTTTCTTTTTTTCCATGTGCAAATTAAAAAGCTGCATAAAAACAACTGGATCAAAACAGACGTTTCTTAAAAAGTAAATATTTTCATATCATATTGCTGTTGAGAAATTTCTCTTCATCCAAGAAAGAATAAAAAAGTTTTTTAAGAGTAAAAAAAGAAGGCAGAGAAAGAGAGAGGAATGCATGTGACCTTTTGTGACTTGTGGTTTTTGCAGCGACACAGAAAGAAGTTGAGTTTCCGTGAATCGAGTCAGAACGAGTGACTTGACGAAGCTCTGAATATCTGCTGATGTGACGTGTTTGGCAGAAACTGGGTCTGCCGCCGCTTCCTTTCACAGAGGATTGTTCCAGAAAAGCACAGAGCAGCATTTTGTTCAAACGGTGCCACCGCGAGCTCGTGCACGCTCCCACCGCCCCGCATGATTAACTCTGCGGCGCTCGCCCGTTACCGTGGAAGTGCAACGTGTTAATTATGAATTACTGTCAGGTATTGTGGTCAGCGCCGCGTCGTTACCACGGAATTAATGATGCTACTTAAAAGCAAAGGTAATTAGTGAGTTAGAGGAAGTGAACGTGGGGCCGAGGGCGAGCGTGACCTCACGTCCCGCTGAACCCAGACGGAGATGTTGTTGAACCAGAAGAACGAGAAGCAGCAGATTCAGTTTCCTCTTTGCTCTTCAGTCCGTTCAAACTCACCTGAGGAGAAAAGTGTTGGATTCACTTATTTCCTGAAGACGTTCTGATCACCGCACCGTGTGAAACCACCACTGCCACAAGGCTGCAGCTTCTCATCAGAGAAGTTAAATCTAATTTACTTCAGCTTTGACAACGTGACATTTACCTTTCATGAGCCTATTAGCAGATTCTGCACAAGTTAAACTTATATTTTGATCATCGTCGTAAAAAGCAGAATAACTGAATCCAGATTTAAAGGGAGTTCACTCAACTACCTGTATTGTGTCTGGAGGACACACCCACTCACACCTGCCACCTGCACCCATTGGACGCTACCAGCTGTCAATCACACTATCCATACTTTTCATGATTATCACAATCAGAAACAAGTTTAGTTTTCTCATGAATTTCTGTCTCCCATCAGTAGAATGTAAACTTCTCTTCTTTGCTTCCACCGACGTTAGCCCGCTAACAAGCTACTTTATCTCCAGTCTCATTTCTTAATCGTCCAACATGCATTCATCTTGCATTCATCCTAATTTAATTATACAGAGTTTATTGCTAAAGTACTGATCTGACTCTGTATAATTCTCCGGTGTCACACGAGCGACTTGGTTACCGTGGTTAATGATTCTCGGGGGAAATTAGGTTTCTGCAGCGGCAAACCGAGAACACAAATCAAACACAGATTAAAAAATAAAGTTAGTGGCGCCGCAGAAATCCCTGGAAACCCTGAAGTTATGAACTGGGATCGGTATTGGGAGAGAACGTTTTATTGTGCATCCCTAAAAATTAAAGAAGTTTCCCATTATTTTGAGTTACTATGCAATAACACGGGAACTCAATTAGAAAAGAGGACTTTTATTTGCTGTTGGAAGTTTTGCTGAGCAGCGTCTGAGGCAGGATTAATGCACCAGGGCAGGTTGTTGTAAAGTGGCTGCAGCTGCACTCGGGTCAGAGAGCAAACGCACAACATAGATCCTCAGTGATGAATCCAGATGTTTTATAAAGAAACAAAAAGGTGAATCTTGGAAACAGTGACGAGACGGAACTTGCTCGACTCCTGTTAGTGTCCAAATACTTTCATCTTAAGGACATTATCAGCTTCTTAACTCATGGTATAGATATAAGATCTTTTATTCACTAGCTCACTAATACGCCGACGTTTCCCTTCACCTCAGCCTCGTCATGTTCTCAGATTAAACATGAACAACCAACAGAAATACTAAAGAAATTAAAGATGAGAGAGATTCATATCATGCTGTTGTTAGTAAGTAAGAAAACTGATTTATGAACTATCACGAGGCTCTGGAAGTTTCTCACTGTTCTGCCCACAAAGCAGGAACTTCTGGGGCTTAAGAAATTTCCCTGGAACTTAATTTAGACCCTGGACCCTGTAGTGGAACCATTGGTTCCTGGTCCCTGCCCTGGAACAACAGCACCAGTGAAGAAGGGGATTCATTGGAGCCTGATGATAACATGGAACTAAAAGGCAGCTTCCAGCCCGAGTGCGGCTGCAGAAGAACAGGAAACACCAGAATAAAACCGGGATCTGTCTCTGAGCCGTGTGACTTCCGTCTGATTGAAGCAGCAGAACTTCACCTCCTCTCGCTCTTTGAATTATTAAATAAACACTTTGCTTCACCACACCTGGAAACCTGCGCCTGGAAGCGGAGGCGTCAAACCGGAGCCATCGAATCATCAGAAACTCATCACAAAGTTAAACCGTCTCCTAAGAGCTGAGATTTATTCAGTCTTGTCACATCCGTTTCTCCTCTTTTCACGTTCTGCCGATCTCGTCGTTCTCTCAGTGTTGGTAATTGCCTCTGCAACCAGAGACTCCTGGCTCCTCACCTCAGAACCAGGGAAATATTACGTCTCAATCAACGCACGTCAAGTCACATCCCGCTCACGCCAAAGACACGACTCCCTGCTTTCCCTCCTGCTTTATAGAAGCAGATATTCAGCGGATCATCCTCCTGCGTCGCTCTGACGAACTGTCGCTCGACATCAGAGACGTTTTCCTCGGAGGAGGAGACAAGAGAACGTCGCAGGTCGACTGAATCGTGTGTCAGGAGGAAACCAAAGTGCTGAAGCTGCAGCACAAAGTAAACGTGAACTGTAGGAAAACAAAAACACATGTTAGGTGTGAGTCTGTGAGATAAGAACACGACTTGTTTCCATGTTTATCGCAGGTTTGCGTCCAGATTATTAACGTTAAGTTGGATCTTTGACGGATGAAGGAGCCGAAATGTGAGAAAACAAACGTCTGTGGAGGAAAGTTTGGTCTCGTAAAGATTTAAAAAGCTGAACTGAGCAGAACCGTGTTGATTTAACAGCAGAACATGAGCTGACTTGAAACTGCTGAGTTCACCCAAACTTATTAAAAGTGTTTGTATATTGAAAGGTTTTTGCGCTCAGCCCTCTCACGCTGGCTGGTATCTGAGCCTGCACACGGCTTCTCTCTTACACAGCCTGAAAACTGTCAACAGCTTCTTCTGAACTTCATCCACAGAAACAGACAAATTATAGAAGAAGGGAATTCTTCCTGTCGCTGAGTTTTAATGTCTGGGTTTTTCTTCCAGGTGCTTTAAAGGATAAAGATGTCAGGATGCTGAAGTGTTTTAACAGAGACGTCGGAGTTACAGAGACTAAAACACATGATTCATCCACAGCTGGATAATCTCAAAACGCAGACTCTTCTTGTTTCGTAATCTGGTTGAATTCAAACCTTTAATCTCTGTTCAGATCTGAAATAATCTGAAGAGGAGAAATCACACAACTCGGCTGCAGGAGAGTGAAATATAACGATTCCTCGTCTGACGTCACCGACGCTCAACAAGCGATTTGACAACTTGTGTTATCGGACAAACGTGAAAAGTAGAAAGTCGACCATTAACGTTACGACATCGACCAAACAAAAAAAATCAAAGTAGACGTTAAATAAATGTTTGTCAAAGATGTTTCTTTCATTTCAGGTCGTTCTTATCTCACTGATGTTTGTTCAAGCTGAACGTGATGACTGACAGCTCAGACTGACTCCTGATTGGTCGAGTGTGTGCGTAGCCAAAGGTCTTCAAAAGAATTTTGAAATCAAAAGATGTGGTTTGTTCCTAACATACTAAATAGAGTCATTCCTCAAAGATCTTCTTCTTCCTTCACCACACAGGAGCATAATAACCTCTTCAACAGGATCTCAGCTGCGCTCAACCTAATGAGATTTTTTAAACACAAGCAAACGACTTTAAAAACAACACAGAGCTGATGTGAGTGTGTTTCTGTGCTTTGTGAACAACAAGGATTTTACTTCACATCATACGAGTCTCAACAGGGGAGGATTCTAATAAATGTTTCATTTTTTTTCTTTCCCGTCTGTTCAGTGTAATTTATTTCTGTAATTTATCACTGCTCTTGTTGGTGCGTTTTCCAGTCGGCAAATAATAAATTAGGCTGCAACTGTGAAGCCTGAGACAGAAACAAATATTATTCTGTGCGTGCTGGCTTCACTCTGGATATTATTATGAATGAGCTTCACTCGGAGCTGCAGCGGAAACTAAAGATTATTCTGACCACATGATAATATGATGAAATGTGCTTCATGCAGCTAAGAGGTGAAGTCATTACACTTCTTGAACATGTTGTTCCCATAGACTGTTAGAAGAAATGGAGTCTCCGGGTCCGGAAAGTGGAAAGTGGAAGTGTCTGAAACCTGTCTTCTGTGTAGTGACCAGCAGGGGGCGACTCCACTGGTAGTTTCTATAGACGTCTATAGACAGTGACTCTACTTCTCACTTTATAACGTCAGTAAACATTCAGGAGTTTCTGTCTCAGTCTCTAGTTTCAAGTCTTCTTCAAACAGCTGATGTTCATTTGAGAAAGTCCTTCGATAAATAAATACACAATATTTCCTCGAGTGCCAAAAGACAAACTGGCGTCTGAGTCGTTTTGAGACGAACTCCAGGTAATGAACCTTCTCGTGGATCTGCACGACACCAGGTTCCTCCTCTGCCAGTCCCAAGGTTACTTAAATGTTAAGATATGGAAATGATATTAAAGGGACAGGAACTTGGAACAAAAGCCTTGATGAATAATCTTTGACTAAAATGCAAATGACCCTCCCTTTGGAAAAAGAGCGATCGCTCTGCCAGGCCACTCCCCCACTGCACCGCAAAGACGCCAAGGGCAGAGACACAGTCCAGAGAACTGAGCATAACTTATCTCCAACATATGGTCCGAGCTGGAGCAGCTGACTGGGAGAAGGAAACACAAGGACTCGCCCTCCTAACTCATCATTTTCTGTTCCCATCGACTTTTCCTCCCAAATCACGATTCATAAAATGTTCTCCGGTTTCTGTTCTGCTTATTCAGGAGGTGACTCTGGAGAAAGATGGAGTCACAGCAAATAGACTCATTTCAAAGTCTCCTTCAGATGCAGAAGACACATTCATCCTTCAACATGTGGACCACTCACAGGCCGACCTATCCCACAATGCATTGCACTTCAGTGATGGACTGATTTTGAGGCTTCATCTCAACCAAACAGCTCATGATGATAAAAAAACAGTGTATTATATGAAAATATGTAAACTACGGAGTGGGCGGCCCCTGAATTGAGTCACAGCTCAAGTCTGTAAATAAAGATGGACGACATGACAGCTCACAAATGTGAAGCCAAACCACCTGGATCGCCCCCTGGTGGCTGGCTGCAAAAACTCTAAGAAGATGAATAATGGTTTCTGTAAAATTGAGGTCATTCTCATCTTACTGGTTAGTTCAAGGTTTCATGTTTGACAGTTGGGTCCAACTCAGGATCGCTGCATGTTTGTCCATCTTTATTTTCAGCCAATGGACAGAACATGTATTCACAGTAAATATGAGACTTATTACACTTTTACTTTATTCCCTGTTTCAGCTCCGTCACTGATGATGACGATCGAATGGCGGCAAACGGGAAAAACTCAGCATATGAGCGTTACGCAGCGTTCACTGATCACGAATGAGAGATGCAGCGTTTCAGCGTCTAACCTCTCAGGGAGAGACGCGTCTGTCTCTGTCTCTGTCTCTGACACGTCAAAGTGCGTCGCCCTCTGTGTGTGAGACATCAAAGCAAATGTTCATTTGGTTGAGACGTGTGTTTGTATTTTCTGCAGTGAGTCTTTTCTAAAATGGCAGCGAGCTGGTACCTGCTGGGCCCGAGGCTCGGCAGAGGCTGTAATTAGGGACTGCACGTTTGTGTGTGTGTGTGTGTGTGTGTGTGTGTGTGTGTGTGTGTGTGTGCGTGTGGAGGACGGGGGGTAGTGGTCGAGCGCTGCAAGCAGCATCCAGAACATCTGTCAAAGGATAAACCTCTGTCAGTGCCTGCTGTGCAGTTAATAAAGTCAAACTGTGACTAAATGAGCTTTACCTTCGCTTTTCTTTCTCGTAACAACCTGCCACAAAAGGCTTTTTAGTTCGAATCAGCAAAGTCAGAAGGAAACGAGGACAAAGGTCTTTATGTAAATAAGTGAGAAAGACGAGACCTCAGAGACGAAGGACAAAAATGAAGAAGAGATGATCCAGCAGAGGCACAGGAAAGTGAATTACGATGAAAATAGAATTAAATCAGTGTTGTTCTGTAATGTGGCCGCACAGCTGGATCTCAGCGTGGGGAGGTCGAACATCCGACATCTCGAGAAAAACCAGGAGCAGAGAAACAAAAGGCAGAAAAAACGAGGGGGACGATGAGTGGAAGTGGAAAGAAAGTGTTTAAAGGAGGAGAGGAAACAGAGGGAGCGAGACGTGGCGGAGCGGAGCAGGTCTTTATTTACACTGTAGGATTTATGGCGTCCTGCGTATGCTGTGTGGCATGGGAGCCATCGCCTCCCGGCCCAAAGAAGCAACATCATTTCAAGCTCGAGTGCCCGCTGCGCCGTCAAGTGTCCTGCCAAAAGAGCTCCACGGCTGCAGAATACCAACAGACTCCCCTGACCTTTTCCCCAACAACCGCTGTGTTCATCGGAGTCTCGGCACAGAGAGGGCCTCTCCCCCCGTCACACTGGAGCCTCTGTCTCCCCCCCGACTCCGAGCGACTCCCCCGTCTCATCCCAGCATGTTTACCACGGAAAAGCTATTTCTTTTTGTCACGATTCCGTAAAGATCTGCACACGTCGAAAGGAGAAAAACATCAAACTTCTCTGCTTCGGGTATTCACGACCCGGCGACCGAAACACGAGATGCTCGCAAAGAAAGAAGTAAAAAAGAGAAGTTCTGTCTCCAGCTGATTCCAGATGTGCTCCTTTTAATCGTGCAATGAGAACGACTGTGTTGCAGCCGCTGACATCGATAATGGCTCTGCTCCCTGACAGAGAGCCAGCGAACACGACACCGGGAGCCGGAGCTGCAGCAACCGGGTGGAATCCAGCCATTAGTGTTATTAGTTACACCTGCGCTCCACCGGTGGAAACGTCCGTGATCTATTAACGCGATTACAGCCGAGACGTGATGGATGCTCAGATTTGTGCGATAATGAGGTCGGCAGCCGCTCAGTCAATAACATCACATCTGACATGTTTCCTGCTTCGGCCTCTTTATCAAACCGGCGTTATCTCAGAGTCACGAGGAATCAAAGCTTCAGAGGAAAGAGAGGCTCAACGTTTCCTGTAAATATAGTTCGGATCAAAACATGTGTGTTGTAGCTTCCAAGATGGCTGACAGGAAACTGATTCACTGATAAACATAATGCAACTTTCTTTTTTTTTGTAATTGAGACGAAAGTTATAATTTAGTTAAAATCAAATGTAGAGATTTAATTAATGATGTGATTCTTTCTTTCTTTCTTTCTTTCTTTTGAAATAGACAATTTCTGGCCAAATACTTTCAAAGTCTTGCTGATGTTCAAAAATTATTCTTGTAATATTTCAACTTTTATTCTGGTTATATTATGACTTTCTTTTAATAATATTACAAATTTATTCTCCATGTTCTCAGAAATTCTGACTTTTTTAAATCTTTTTTTAATCGTTTTAGTGTCGTATAATACTGATTTAATATTAGCAACTAAAATGAAGAAATTCAAGTTTAGGTTTTTTAAAACTGGATTATTTGTCAAAGAGAAAGTGAGCGGAGAGTTCAAACGATGTTGGTTTAAAAAGTGACTTAAATGTCACAGCGGTGAAATGAGATTTCTAAACTTTGTATTGAGGTTTTGTTGCACATGTAGTTTCTGACTCGTCACCTGTCGTCGTTCATGTGTGACCAAACTTGGTTCCAGCACCTGGAAAACATTAATGATTAAATAAAGTCACGATGAAAAACCAAAATCTAAAAAGGCCGAACTCAGATTAGTGGACACAGAACAGGACAGAACATGGAGGGAGAATCCGTCTTCAACACAGAAAGACGCCTGACGCTCTGACATCAACACGTCTCTCTTGTCCAATCACATGACTCGTGTGACGGCCGCCTAATGAAACACAAGCGACGCCAACGCTTCGTCCTTCTGCTCCGTCAACACCCTCCACCACGGAGTCTGTTCCTGCAGCGGCTCCAAGAGTCTGAAAGTCACGAGTTCGAGACTAAGTGGAAAAGTTAAGAGGGCGAGATAACGAGATTAAATTCTTCACCACAACCGACCCCCCCCCCCGGTCTCCTCACCACAGTGTGCACGACGCTGCAGAGCCGGGTGGAGGCGGCAGACCAGATCACCCAGAGTGCACCGCGAGAAGTGAACCTGAGAGTAACGCCTGGCTCCCTCGGGGGAGCTCGCCCTCGGTGGGTGAGGCTCTCGCCGCGTTGCCAGGGCGGCTGCGAGCTCCCTGAAAGATGCCGTCCTGTCCTTGAAGTGAGTGATTATTCAGCGTGCCGCTCGGCGCTGATGAGAGCGAGAGACGGAGCGTCTAATAGAGACTAACAATCATCGCTCGCTCAATTTTAGACCCATTATTCATGCAGATGTGTCCTGGGAACGTCCCCTTTGTCAAATTCTTTCCTTTCGCCGCGGCTTTCGCTGTCTCAGTTTTCTTGTTTCCGCAGATTGACTTTGTGTTTGACTTTGCTCCCTTTTGATTGTGCTCTGATGAATTATATCTTGTTATGTAATTCCACTTCTATTTATTTGTCTGTTTGTTTGTTTGCCGGCTGGCTTGTTCACTTGCGCGGGAGGTACGAGGGGGCGTGTGCGGAATGGAGAAGCAGCTAGCAGAGGAGACGCTGAGAGAAATTAAGAAATGTGGCGAAGGAGAGAGAAGAAAGTGAAGAGACAGTTTGAACAAACAGAGAAATGAAAGGACAGATGGGGGGTCGATCTGCAAATGACTGAATATACTGTCGAGAAGAAGATATCCTCGTCTTTCTCAGTTCTTTCTGCCCATCGCAGCCAAAATTACTTTAAAATCCGAATGCAAAAGGCTTGATTCCCTTCGGTGTGGCGGCTGAATACAGTGAAGGGAATAATTCAGTCTGCTCTGGGAAATTGAAACTCTTTGAAAGTTTCTAATAAACGAACACAGCGCGACTGTCGACTTCCCTCCTCTCAGCCGTCGCCCTCAGAGAGTCGGTTCGTGCATACTGAAGGGACACGGGCGAGCAGGGAGAGCTACACCGGCGGGGGAGAGAGAGAGGGGGGGGGCGGGGGTAGATAAGAAGAGGAGGAAATGGAAACTGGAAGAAGATGTAGAAAGAGGTGTAGCTGAGGAGGAGGAGTGAGAAACATGCTGAAATAAAACAGAGGTACAAAAGATGGATGATGAAGAGGAGGAGGAAAATATAATATGTTTCTGTAAAGTTATGAACACGGTGCAGAGAACGAGCGGCGCCCCCCCCCACTACTGTCATGTCAGCCAATGTTTGCTTCAGAGCGAAAAAACACAAAGTCAGATTATTTTTCACTTCAAAGCTGCAGAGGAGGAGGAAACAGTTTAGTTTAAAAACTAATTATTATCTCGTCTTAGATTTTCAGTACTTTTCATCCTCAGAAAGACGTTTTCATCACGTTGCAGCTGTTGTATCGGACAGAAACAGATTGTGGGAGCGTCACATGACCTGAAAGGACCGAATCACGATGCTCACGGTGTGAAAACTGCACAGAGCCGGAGCTCCTGCTGCTTCATGAACTCATCAGCTGCCGCGACAGGAAACTCTTCAAATCTCCAGCTCTGTTCACTGCGAACGAGCAGCCGCCACTTCCTGTTCCATTTAACTCTGTGACTCACACAAGCCTCTTGACTTCTCCTGCATCAATCACATGTATTTAAAAATGCAGAGGTTTTCTGATCATGAGCAGCTCCTCGCTGTTGTTCCTCTCACATCCTGCGTGACGACACCATGGAGGAGAAAGTGCAGAGCAACTAAAGGGCCGTCTACGTGACTGCAGTTTGTTTATGAGCCGTTGATCAAGATA